>NC_079455.1:30646578-30946578 GCF_903798145.1 Danio aesculapii | reverse complement strand
GGGCTAGTATTCTAGTTTCAGATACCTTCCACTTTTTTTTCTCAATATGATGATAATTTTAAAGGTTTCCCTCAAGGCAAAACAGTGCCAAGAGTGCCATTAAGTCCAAATCGACAGCAGGCCTGCTCTTGTCAGCCAGCCAGCAGACAGGCACTACTCCTAACTCACGCCGGGTGTTTTCCTTGGATCCCTAAGGTTTTTTTTAAGCCATTGAAGCTTACAGGTCTGTTCAACAAAAGAGAATGTAACTATTGTGGAGAAAATGAGAGACAACAATGGAGAGCGAGTGTAGTTTCTAATTATTAGAGATGCATAAATCATAATAATGCCAGGTGTTCTCATCTTCTTTTTTTCTTTACTAACAGGATATTACCATGGTTTCTGTTTCGCTGTTTGGATCAACAAGCATCTGAGAAGACAAAGTGCCCCGCGATGTATCATTATAGGCAGCTGTGCACTGTTTACAATCTCAACCGGCCTCAACAAGAGTGTCAAAACCACAAGAAAAATGGTCATATTTGTGGCATGCTTATATCTAGACATCCCATCTGAAACATATGACCTCTTTTTGCACATAAAAGCGCACCAAACAACCCGATTTGATGATTAGGCTTTTTCTTGATTTATGTTTTTTCCCCAGCTGTCTGTTTGCCTGACGTTGACATTGTATATTACATTACAGCTGTGACTGAGTGTAGTAAAAGTGGTAATAAATTACGGATCTGTCTGGCCCATTAGGCTCTACAGGGGCCTAAAAAATAAAAGGTGCCAATGCTTCAGTCAACCGACATCAAGATGACAAAGACATCACGCCGATTTAACATGATTAAAGCCAATCAATGAAGGCTTTAGGATTATTCAACCAAAAAAGACGGCTGTGGCATTTTAAGAGTGCGTTTATAGTTTGCAGGTCATGATTGGTTGGAATAAATGGTCATGCCATTTTAAGTTTTTTTTTTTCCCCTTTGGTGCGATTTGGGAAGGTATAAATACACCAAGCAAATGGGCCGAGACCCAGCTGAAGAGGTGGTCCCAGTCCGCTTCCAAACAAACTTTGATATGGTTCATTTAAGGTTTGGATTTGAGCTGACCTCAACCTGACATGTAGTTTAAGTTGTGCACCCGCAATCCATTGCTAAGCAACTGTTGCCAAACAATTAACCATGACGAACCACCATTAAGAAATCCGTCTATGCCCCAGCTCTAGTTCTGATACAAGTTTTATTGATGGATAAATGAAAAGGCCGTTGTGGTGTTTGGCGGTTCTATTTTTGTCTGAGTTAGCTTTAGTTGTTGCTCTTTATTTGTGTACGTCTACATTTGAAATAAAGGACGTGTGTGAGAAAAAGATGCTATATGTGAACGGCCCCTCAGAACTACACAGAATTCAGAACTAAAAAATTGTTGGATTTACTCAATTTCTTTAAGGTAAGTGGGTGCAAACAATTGTTATGGGCTGAATTTAAACAAACAAACTAAGTTGAACATTACTAACTTTATTTTTTTGTTTAAATTCAGCCCATATAAAATGTATGCAACAATTTAGCAAAAACTATTCAGAATACAGAAACAATTGTAGCTGATGATTGCACTGCAGACACCACGCCACATGAACACAAATATTTCTATCCAATAAGCAACTGACTTAAGCACACATGTTGTTTTGTTTACAATTTCCGGTTCGCTTGCAAAAAGGGCAGTTTGAAAGCGATCCACACCAAATAAAATAACATCCACATTGTGTTTGGTCCACAAGTGCAAGTGAACCAATAGATTTTCCTGGTGTGAATACATCCTAGGTTCTTCATGAGTTCTCAGCTAATAAAAAATACCATCACACATTCACACAAGCAAAAAGTGTTTAGCCCAGTACAAAAAAGGGTTTAGTACAGTACTTAACAGTTTAAGATGTTAAGTAATGCATTATTGGGGAAAGTTACTTTTAAAAGTAATGTGTTACAATTTTATGCTAATCCCTAAAAGATAACTTCTTGTAATTACTTTTAATTGAAAATATCATTTGTGTAGTTTATTGTCATCAGGCTAGTGCTTCTTGTTTTTTTTTTTACATTTATTTATTTATTTATTATGCAAATATAAGTGTGGCGACATGGTGGCTCAGTGGTTAGCACTGTCGCCTCACAGCAAGAAGGTCGCTGGTTCGAGTACCGGCTGGGCCAGTTGGCATTTCTGTGTGAAGTTCTCCCCGTGTTTACGTGGGTTTCCTCCGGGTGCACCATAGGTGAACAGAATAAATTAAATTGGTCGAGTCATTTTTGCATTGCTGAATTGGATCATATAAGGTCAGAACATAAAAAACACCAATAAAAGGGGATTAAAAGCAAAGGATCATAGTGTAATTTAACATTTAATTATTGTAGGTTTGTGACAATTACTACTCTGAGTTTGTATTTCAATGAGTCATTCATTAATGTACAGTGATGTACATCTGGAAAGTATTCATAGTGCTTCACTTTTTCCACATTTTTTTATGTTACAGCCTTATTCTAATATGGATTAAATTAATTTATACTCAAAATCGGGTTACTGATTACCTCCTTGACTAAGGCCCTTCGCCCCCGATTACTCAACTTAGATGGCCAGCCAGCATAAGGAAGAGTCCTGGTGGTTCCAAACATCTTCCACTTATGGATGATGGAGGCCACTGTACTCACTGGAACTTTCAGAGCAGCAGAGACAATCCGGTCTCTGAGGTCTACAGACAATTCCTTTGTCTTCATGCTTGGTTTGTGCTTTGACATGCACTGTCAACCCTGGGACCTTATATAGACAGGTGTATGCCTTTTTAAACCATGTCCTGAATTTACCACAGATGAACAATTAAGCTGCTGAAACATCTCAAGAATGATCAGTGGAAACAGAATGTACCTGAGCTCAATTTAGAGCTTCACTGCAAAGGCTGATTTTTCATGTTTTTTTTATTTTTAATAAATTTGCAACAATTTCAAAAAATCTTTTTTTACATTGTCATTATGGGGTACTGTGTGTAGAATGTTGAGGAAATAAATTAATATAATCCATTTTGGAATAAGGCTGTAACATAAAAAAATGTGAAAAAGTGAAGCGACTTTCCTAATACACTGTATAATGAATCGGTTTTACCGCAAATGTTATGAGTAAATGCATGTCCAAATCTCTAGAACTACAGTCTTCATCGTGATTAGACAGCACACACAACGTCTTTGCACTTAACCCAAATCAATCTCAATATAGAGACAAGAGAGCTGTTAGACAATACATTTGAAATATATACTGCTATATGTGTGTGTATATACACCATGAACCTATACAC
Organism: Danio aesculapii; assembly: GCF_903798145.1. Taxonomy (NCBI): domain Eukaryota; kingdom Metazoa; phylum Chordata; class Actinopteri; order Cypriniformes; family Danionidae; genus Danio; species Danio aesculapii. The sequence continues at coordinate 30,943,265 of NC_079455.1, read as the reverse complement.
TAGAGTGTAGAGTTAGAGTTCTAATAAAAAAACTCCATGTCAAAATGTTTAATAACCTGAGGGTATTCAATTTTGTCTTCTGAATAAGCACGATCTTTCATCCAAGACTCATGTTACATAAACATACTGTGTGATCTTATTTTCTTTTATCCCCACTAACAACAATCCTGAATTCAAAGCTTTTAATAATATATAAAAAACAGAGAAGACATTTGTTTGCTTTTAGTTATCCAGCATGTGACAATCCTGTGCTGTATGGAAAACAACAGCGTTCGCCAATTATGATCTCCTAGAGAGCTCATTTCTTGTAAAATAATCAAAAAATTAAGGTCCAATCGTTCATAAAAATATTGTTTTTTCGTGTGTGCTCCGCTAGATGATAACCTCATGCGTAAGGGATATCATCAGAAATAATTATGTTAAAAAAAGACGTTTTAGAATGTGATACTTTTGTTTAAGGTTCGACCAAACTGTGAGTTCAAAGAAACCTGCATGTGTCCAACTCAAACAAATGAATCTAGTTAGAAAAAAAGTCCAAACAAAAGAATGTCATCCGTCAAGTCTGTCAAAAGATCCAAAGCAACTCAAATTTAGTAAAAACCAGCTTTGAGTATCACACTTTCACAAGCATTACCTTACAGTAACAAGCTGTGCCTAAAAGCAGTGGAAGGTTTGTTTGCACACACTTTTCACACACCTCCATGGTGGGAGACATTATGAAGTCATCGGTCAGAGTCATAATTTCATCACATTGTGTTCTGATTTCGCAACAACAAAACACACACATAATCACGACCAGTTTTACAGCACGCCTATAAAACTAAATAACTTGGCGTCCACCTCAGAAAGTCAAGTGCTTGTTGTAAAGCTACAGTAACCATTGCGTGTGCATTATGTAACTTCAAACCTTCTCGTCTGGACCTGTTGAGCCTAAACAGGCTTTCCATGGCACACACCGACTCTAACAAGTCATCTCAGTCATTACATTCACTCTTCAGCAGGAGTCTGGATTTAATAAACGCGCTCATCTGTCAGCCTGACCGTAAAATCTGAGCTTGTAAAGCCAAGCCTACCTTTCTGTAGGTTGTTTGATGAGATCACAGAAGGTTGATTAAAACAATTGAAAAGAAGAATGAGCTAAAACTAATAAAGCAACCTAATGAGCCCGGGGAGTGTGCGTCTCGGTTCTTGATTTTACAACATGGATGAAACATGAGCAAACAGGCATTTAGTAACTAGCATTGTTCTTGTGGTTAGTCTGGATTTTTTAGAGCCAAAATCCCCTGATGAGCTTCTTATAAACTTTAAACACTTTTGGAGAAGCTAAAGAGAACTTGCCGGGTTTATCACAGAATTTGACTAAGATTATTAAACTAATTCAAAGAACAAATTTTGACACATTTTATATTTGCTTTTGCTACACCTGCTATAACCGGATGATTATTATTCTACAACAAATATACACTCACCGGCCACTTTATTAGGTACACTACTAGTACCAGGTTGGACCCCCTTTGACCTTGAGAACTGCCTTAATCCTTCGTGGCATTGATTCAACAAGGTACTGGAATTATTCCTCAGAGATTTTGATTCATATTGACATGATAGCACCACACAGCACAAATCTGCACATCCATGATGCGAATCTCCCGTTCCACCACATCCCAAAGGTGCTCTATTGGATTGAGGTCTGGTGACTGTGGAGGCCATTTGAGTACAGTGAACTCATTGTCATGTTCAAGAAACCAGATTGAGATGATTTGCGCTTTATGACATGGCACGTTATCCTGCTGGAAGTAGCCATCAGAAGATGGGTATACTATGGTCATAAAGGGATGGACATGGTCAGCTACAATACTCAGGTCGGTTGTGACATTGACACGATGCTCAATTTGGACGAATGGGCCCAGAGTGTGCCACGAAAATATCCCCCACACCATTACACCACCACCACCAGCTTGAACCATTGTTAAAAAGCAGGATAGATCCATGCTTTCATGTTGTTGATGCCGAATTCTGACCCTATCATGTCTACATGCTTAAATGCATTGAGTTGCTGCCATGTGTATGGCTGATTAGAAATTTGCGTTAAAGACCAGTTGGACAGGTGTACCTAATAAACTGGCCAGTGAGTATATACATAAAATTTTTTTACTCAGATGTAATATTTTTTGGCTCAATGTTTTTGAGCTTAATAATTGTGAGATAAACTTAGAGATATTATTTATAGACAATCTATAATGTCAAAATTGTAAGAATTTAACTCCGTAATTAGATTTATGCTATTGCGACTGTCACAATTTTGAAAACTGCAAGAAGTAATCTGAGAACTGTGAGAATTTTTTTGTATTTGTGAGTTATGAAGTCTCAAAAGGGCAGCACGGTGGCACAGTGCTCAAACGGGCAGCACAATCTCCTCACAGTAAGAAGGTCGCTGGTTCGAGCCCTGGCTGGGTCAGTTGGCATTTCTGTGTGGAGTTTGCATGTTCTCCCCATGTTCGCGTGGGTTTCCTCCGGGTGCTCCGGTTTCCCCCACAAGTCTAAAAACATGTGGTATGGGTGAAGGTCATGTGGTATAGGGTGAGCTACCTGTAAATTGTCCATAGTGTATGTGTGTAAATGAGTGTGTATGGATGTTTCTCAGAGATGGGTTGCAGCTGGAAGGGCATCCGCTGCGTAAAACATATGCTGGATAAGTTGGCGGTTCATTCCACTGTGGCGACCCCAGATTAATAAAGGGATGATCGAAGTGTCAGAAATGTGAGGTTTAAAGCCATCATTTTACAGTAATGACAGAATTATGAGATACAAACTCAAGATTGTTAGAAAGCCTACTTTCAACTGTGAGAAATAAAATCACACCTTTGATATATTTCAGTTATATCATGACTGAAATAAAGCTGAGAATCTAGGAAAACCTAAATTCTTAAAATTGTGAGAATTTAGAAAAGAATTGCGAGAAAAAAATCTATGAACTATGAACTCAACATTTTGAAAATAAAGCATCTGAATTTATAATATATTTTTATTTTATTCACAGTGAATAATTACTTCCATGTATAGATATTAAATTATATTAATTAATCTAAAATTAAAATGACATTAATTAAAAGATATTAATGTTAACCCATACAGTACCAATATATCATGCAATATATGTGATAATGGCAAAACAATAAGAGCAATTCCATGCAAATATCAACCTTGCCATGAAAAAAAATTTTTTTTTTTACCAAAATAGCAAACTCTTTCTAAGTTTGTGTAGGCTTGTATTTTAAAGGACTGTTAAAATACACAAAAATATCTCTGTCAATGTTTTCAAACAATTATATTTGATGAACCAAGTCACATAAGTGGCAATTTCAGATCTGTCACATTCATAACGGAGAGGTGTCACATCCATAATGAAGCTTTTTTTCTGATAAATACAAAAATGTCAAATAAAATAAAATCAATAATTTTTGTTCTATAGAGAGTCGACTCTTATCCTTTTGATTAGCATTATTTCTTTTGGGTTGAGCAGTTTAATTCACAGAATTTCTACAAAGCATGTTGTACACTGTAAATTCGCAGACTTTTTTTGGTCACATGGATTTTTGGATGTTTATTTTCCTCATTTAAAGTATAAAGAATATTTTACAGATTGATATTTTTCTGATCCCATAATACTGTGGGGATCTGTGTAGTTGTTTTGGAAAATATAAGCAGATGTTTCAATATAATGTTAACATATGTTTCTCTGTGAATTTATGTTTTAAGTTTTTACTGCAAATGTCACATCCATAACGCTGGAATTGCTCATAAATATCTTGGCATGGCAAATAGTAGCTATTTTAGTCTCTAATAGTGGTTTTAAGCAAAACACTGATTAATAATCAATGTTCATTGATAAAGCACAAGAGGTTACAGTAAATTCTGGTAAGCCAACAGTGCAAATCATGCATTAAACACCATTGAATGGGTTCTGTGCACAGCTAGTGCTTCTCAGCCAATGATAAACGTCTGGTGGAAGCTTAAAGTGACTGTTTTTAATTCATAAGGTTTCTTTTCCAGCATCGATGTTGTAATGTAATTACAAAACATTCAGTTAAATAGACTCCAGCATTCATTTAGTTGTTCAAGCGTGAAATGAGATAAAAGACCGTGTAACCTATAGCGCCGTCAGGATCAGCAGGCGAGCGCAGAAACTCCATTGAAAATACTAAGCTAAAATATTTTAAAGACATGACGAGGGGGAAATGGAATTTAATACAGTCCTTCTTGTCCACTCTTAGACCCACTGTATATCATATACTGTATCTATCAGGCAGTGAAGATCGATTTTAAAGTAATCAGCTGACTGAAATTAAAAGTCTCTGTGCATATACCCCATTGCAGAAATACCTTTAAGCCAAAGAAAGCAGGTTAAATGTAAGCATCATTTTTCAAATGCATCTGCTCTAGCATTATGCACGCAAAGGAGCATTTAATGAACACAGTGTACATTTGATTGCGGACACGATGGCATCCTTTACCTTCTCCCAAAATTGCTGGAACTAATTGCCCTCACATCTGCCACAAAATCTGTTAAACATGTGTTTGGACAAAAACAGCGAAAACGGGTGAGGTGCTTCATGCTGAAATCACTGACCAGTGTTTAATAATAATGTGTGTGTGTGTATATGTGTGTGTAGGTTCAGCCCTCATGTTTAGAAAACAGCAGTAGTGTGATTTAAACAGGCGGGGTGTCAAAATAGTTCAGTGCTGAAGTACCTGCACCTGTTCCTATATTCAGTCAAACTTACTTTAAACAACAGCGGCTCCCAGAGGAAAACAATGGTCATTAAAAATACTGATAAAACAACATTTACATAAATTAACTTTTAACATCAAGAGAGTAGGTTAAATGTGATAATCTCCAGGTAAAAAAATTCAGGCACGAGTCAGTTTTGAGAGTTTGGCCTTTTTGCAGTTCATAATGGGTCTTTTCAGTCTAGTGGAAATAAATCAACTTCACATATGTATATTTTTTTTCATCATACTTTATCGATTTGGGTCAGATTACATGTATAAAACATATTTTAAAATCACTAAGCCAAATATCCACTTCAGCAGCACTTACATAAAGACTTCATAGTTTTATCCTTATCAATATTTTGAATATGTTTACAGATTTTGTTCCAGCTTTTGACAGTATTTTCTGAATTATGGTGACAAACAGATGTTTTAAAAAAAAAAACATTTTACTCTATTATGTTAAAAATGAAATTAAGTTCATTCAATGTTTATATTTCTGTGCTAGATATACATGTAACTTACAAATTTGGGGAATTATGATAATTTAGAAACTTATTTTTTACCGTTCACTTGCTGTGTTTTGCCTCAACACGATGAGAAACAGGAGGTACTGTAGACCTAGTGTGCACTTCTGTTACTTATAAATTCACATTAGGAGTTGAAATTTATTTTAAAAACCATATTAGTTTATGAATTCAGTTATTTGAGCATGCAAAATAGTAATTAGTGGCCAGTCAGTAAACTATATTCTCAACAAACATACACAAACGACCGTTAAACTTACAATAAATACACTATTTAATTACATTTTGTCGTCTTACCTGACAGAAACATCCCCGAACCGCTCTCCGTGTCTGGTACTTCAGTAGGACTGGTGTCCGTGATGGAGGCTTTTACCAGAGTAAATAAAACTGCTGTCCACACAACTGACACGAGCATCTTTTCTGCTTAATTTATAAAGCTGCTAGATAACACTTTGATCATTCATCTCATTTTGAGAGTTTGAAGGTTGATAAAACTGGTCTAAAGAGGTTAATATTGTAATGGTAAGTGTCTACTGTTGGAGTGTGGCTGCGTCTCTGCGTCACTTGTGTTCACCTTGCGAACGCCGCGCGCTTGCCGTCAGACACCTTCATCTGGACAGTATTTGCAGGAGAGGCTCCGCCCACATATTTGCCACGGGCCAATGAGAAGTAGCGTGATAAGACGTATTAACATATGAAGGACTAAAGAGTTAAAGACAAAAGGTTTAGTCAAGTGTGCTGATGCTGTAATTATAGTTATTTTAGACTAGAATAAGAAAACTGTTCACTATTTATAGGCTACCTAAATTATGCTTATTGATAGAAAGGTGAAAGTATATTTGGGCTATATTTATTTTATTTTTGGCCAAATGTAGGTCTACTTTCGCTTATCTATGATTGTTAAGACATCAGCTTTGATTGAAAGACTATTCATTAATAATTATTGATGTTTTATAGTCATGGCAGTTTGATAAGTTCACAAAACTTACAAGTATACTCAGCGGTGGAAAGAGTACTGAAAAATCATAATCATGTAAAAGTACCATTACTTGCCCAAAACTGTAGTGCGGGTAAAAGTATCTGTTGTAAATATTACTCAAAGTATCAGTAAAAAGTAGCCCTTTTAGAAGAGAAGCGATTATTGAGTGTTACACTGAAAAGTTGGTATGTTTACATGCAGTTTCTGCAGGGATGTGTAAACGTAACAATCTTTAGTGCATTTAGTGATATTTCTATATTTGTTCGTTCCTAGTTACCTTCCTTCCATTGTTTGCTTGTTCTCTCCTTCCTTCCTTCATTCGTTTGTTTGTTTCTTCCTTCCCTTATTTGTTTCTTCCTTTGTTCCTTCCTATCTTCCGTCATTCATTTATTCATCCATTCATTCGTTTTTTTTCTTATTATTTTTGTTCATTTCTTCATTAGGTCCTTTGTTCATTCATAAATTCATTCATTCGTTCCTTCCGTCCCTCCTTCCTTAGTTTGTTAAGTCCTTCCTTGAATCTTTCTTTCATTCATTTGTTCCTTCCTTCGTTTGGTCCTTCCTTCATTAGGCCCTTCCTTCCATTTCTCTTTCATTCCATTTAGTGATTAGGGCTGTTTGGTGATTTCAGTCATCATACAGTCGCCATCCTTCATTTTCTCATCAGTGACATGCAGTCTATAAAAAGTGTCTGTGTCATTGCTTGTAAAGATTTCAGATATCTTTTTATCTATTTCGGACATTGTTAATGCTTCCAAAAGGTTTGCTGAATTTAAGTGCCCTTATATTGAGGTTGTTCAGTATGATGCGATTTACTCTCTATGTGCAATTTGATTGGGCAGGAATCGCAGGGCTGAGTTTTGTACTTATCCAATCCCCATAGACAAGAAACAAATAAAGTAGTGACTACAGGTTGAAGGAAAGTAGTGGAGTAAAAGTACCAATACAGCACTAAAAATGTACTCAAGGGAAAGTAAAAGTACACATTTTTAAAACTACTTAGTAAATTACAATTCCTGAAAAAAACATTACTTGATTACAGTAATTGGAGTATTTGTAATTTGTTACTTTACACCACTTGGAGTAAAAAAACAAGTTTATTTTAATATGGCTGTACTACAAATGAAAATGTGGGAAATGTAAACAAGCTGTTTATTCAAAGTCTATTTAAATGTGTATTCAATCTAGATTGATGAAATTTTATGCAAAATTAAATATAACATTTTTATAAATATTTTAATACTTTATTCTAAAACATGCAATACTTTAAACATTAAAACCATTCCATTTGTATCTTTAAAATAAAACAAACCTATTTCAATACATTAGTTTTAACATATAAAATGTTTCTTTTCCTGTGGGAACACAGCTATTTTGACCATTACAATTGATAAGCACACCTTAGTCCATAATACAAACATATATGGCAATAAAAGATTAAAGAAAGGCAACAATTTTTATTTGCAAGTTTTATTTCCATATATCTCTCAATCCAGTGATGCTATTTTTTATACAAAATGTCTATGGTAGAAATGATAAGACTGATGAGAGTCAATGAGCAGAAATATATGGCAACATAGATCGATTGTTAGATCACAGTCATCTCTATGCATCGCTCCAATGTGTTCGACAACTCTTTTACAACAAACTGAGACGTGAAGTATCTTCTAATGTTCTCCCATTTATCCAGGACTAAGTGTTTCAAAGAATATTTCTAAAAAAAAAAGCTTAAAAAAAAAAAGTCAACAGCCAATTAACTCCTGATAGAAAAACATGGATGAAGGTATACAATTTCCTACATGCACATATGTCATCATAACATGCAAACATGACATCATCCAAAAAGATTAGCCACAGGTCAACAGCACACAGAGACAAACTAGTGCTGTAATAAATTTGGCACCTGGTATATATATTTTTTTCTTCTTTTTTTTTCTTTTGTCTTAAGAGAAAAGGAGGTGTTTAAATTAAGGGAAGTCTATTAGGTTCACAACACTCATCTCCATCCCAAAAACAAGGAAATGGTGGCCAAGGGCAGCTCACTACTACATCACATACTGTAAAAAAATAAATCAAATGTCTTTACAATAACCATCTGTTCAAAGACATAATACAACATTGGTTCACCTCTTAGTGCAACCAGTACAAATATCACTATATCCTGTTTTCATACTTTCAGAGGGCAGATTAATAGAAAGCATAATGCATCATTCAATAGAATCTGGCATTTTTAGGTGAGCTACACACATCCTGTAAATCGGTGAATTGGTCCCACTGGTGCTAAAGCTGGAGTGTGTTGAGTGCAGGTAAAGCTACAGGATGAGGAGCAGTCCTAAAGTGTCATTTTGTTGCATAGCCCTACTGTACTTCAACAGTCAACCTTTACCTGCACAAACTACAGAGCGCAACAGATTCCAAAGCTGACGGTTTAGTTCATTTTTTTTTACCACAGAGAACTGGAAAACTGTATCAATTACAATAGTATCATGACTGTTGAAATCCGTAAGCAATAGTTTATGCATAACGTGTCCAGGGATGACTAATAATCCCTAGTGAAGAATTGTATGTGTAGATCGAAATTTCATTGCAATGTTAAAGCATACTTCAAGAGTTATATTTATTCTACAACAATTTAAAACTACCCACATAGAAATCTGATATATGGAAATGTAAGCAAATTACATATATGACATGCTAGTTCATATTTGGATTTCACATATATAAAATTTGTCATATATATAGCATGCCAGCCAATCAAATGACGGGTCTCAGGAGGATATATATATATATATATATATATATATATATATATATATATATATATATATATATATATATATATATATAGCTCAAAACATTAAGGGAACACTTGGAGTAACGTTATTTGTGTAAGTGTTCCATTTATTTTATTTTTAAGCAGTATTTAATATAGTTTATAAAACAGTTCTGTCTGGTTCTCGAATCTGATTGGCTGATAGTTATACGATATTCCTGTAATAACAGCACTCGTACAGCCTCTTCACCCTTGCGTATTACTCCGCCCACATACAGTGACAACAGATGAATAAACTCACTTTAGTTTGACAAATATTGCAGCTGTTAGACAACATAACGTACTTTTGTGGCTTTTTCAGGCAAGATTATAGTTGTTTAGATTGCAACTATGCAGTTTATTTATAATAAGGACAGTGCCTATTTTAAATATTTATTTCAGAGATTCACCATGTTTGCGGCCATCAGCATGTTATACTGAGCAGACGTTCCGAAACAAGATGGTGACAGATACCTCATAATAAGTCTTTAGGGGAGAAAAACTCAGCGTGAATTTCAAACCACAGCTGATCAAATAATTATAAAACAGGTAAGTGTCATTCTAAGTCAATCTCTCTCTTTTGTATTTTGTAGTGCTGTATTTATACCATAGTAATCTGGCAGTGTGTTTGCTTCGCTTTGGCTTTTTTGGGGTTAATTACTGCGATATCGCCATTGCAACAGAGAAATACTGGGAAATCTCTGTAGACTGATGGCATTTCGTGCTGTTCAGCCTTATAATCTTAAAATGTGAGCAAAATCACCTGTTTGTCATCACTTTAGATGTTATGCTAGAGAATCATTCAAACACTAGCTCTAAAGTGACGTTAGTGAATGAGCAACGGTTTCTGCTGTTTTGACGATCAGCTGCAGATGTGAACAAATGGAGGAAGAAAGTAGTTCCTCTTACAAAAGGGTTTTTGAGACTCCGTGATTGATTTTCGTTTTTATAAACACGATTATTTTGCCGAACTGTTGTATAAACACAATATCACACTCGTAGCAGTGAGATTTGGCTGTATATTGTCACTGGTGAGGGGCACTAAGGCACTCGCCCTGCAGCCTCCACTTCTCCAACCAGTGCCGACATACAGCCACATCGCACTGCTACGAGTGTGATGTTGCTTGCATATATACATTTTATTATATATTTTTTTATATGTTTGTACAGTATATGCTAGTTTTTATGTTATATATATGTTCATATATGAACATATTTATAATTCCAATGGTTGGAAAAAATATAAGAGGTAATTTTTGCAATATTTCAAAATATATGTAAAATTTTCAACATATTTTATTCATTCAATTTCTTTTCAGCTTAGTCCCTTTATTACTCAGGGGTCACCACAGCGGAATGAACTGCCAACTTATCCAGCATATGTTTTACGCAGCGGATGCCTTTCCAGCTGCAACCCATCACTGGGAAACATTCATACACACTCATTCTAACACATCAACTACGGCCAATTTAGCTTACCCAATTCACCTATGTTTTTGGACATGTGGAGGAAACTGGAGCACCCGGAGGAAACCCACTTGAACACGGAAGAACATGCAAACTCCACACAGATATTTTATTTTTGTAAAACTTAAACGTGAACTTGAATGTCAACTGTGTAATTTGCATATATTCCATCCACAATCTGATCCATGTAACAGATTTCTACATGGGACTTAAATTAGATATTTTAAAAAGATCACAGATAAAAATTAAAGAGCACATTCAGAAGCCTCCTAGCTATTTGTGATAATCAGAGGTAATTATTCTTTAATAATTTCTTTATTTTATCTACAGTACATAGCTTCAGTAAGATTCAGTAACCAAATCGTCTAGTGTGTGCTTTTGGAGGATTCATTTACTTCTTTTTTGCTTCAAATACTTCTTAATTTAAATTTTTATGAAGCCAATGAAGGATAAAGTACTTTCCAAACTAATATAATGTAGCTATAATTTAGGAAACCACTGTTGCGCTCTATTGCGGTTTCACCTTTAAAAATACCACAATCTAAGAAACCAAGTCAAATTCGACGAATTGAAATCAGGGGCAGGATCAGAGTGAAATCCACCTTTTCAGAATAACTAAGATTTTTTTTAACGTCACCAGAAACATTGCAATATATTACCAACTGTGCAAATAATACATATTCTTCATTTCATTTAGGTCACACTGAAACCCTTTGTGTGGTGAATAACAGATACCAGAGTAAGCCATCAAAGCACATTAATACATTTCACCTTCTTCGTCCTCTAACCAAACACTGGAAGAGAAAGGCATGAGCCCACCATATGCCCTGTGGAAACAACACTGACACCAATAGCAACCAACAAACACAACATTCTAACATCCTTTCAGTCCTCTAGAAATCAATCGCAATTACCATATATTTGAATATATCTTCATTTTTCCCCTGAATTGTTTCAATAAAACACTCTGAAAAGACCAACATTGTTAACATCCACTTAATCTATCCTCACAATGCTACACTCTTTGTTTTGTGCAACCTCCTTCTTCAAATACATGCTCAAATACAGTTAGGAAACAAATATCTGTGACATTTACCCTACAGCGAACAGCATTAGTTCATTGCCTCTTTTAGGTCAAAATGCTTTGTAATGCATCGTGCACCAATGTGGCAATAAAATTTAGGCACTTGGTATCTTACCTCTTGAGAGTAAGAAAAGGATTAGACCTTATGTAATGTCAAGCTACACTCAGATCATTTACAAGGTACAAAATGGAACACTGTCAAAAGATTTTCGATCTAATGCAGTCTGATAGAAAAGGGAGTTCAATTTGGCCATTTTTTTAGGTAGATGGGAGTAGACCGACTATTTCAAGATAGAATTACAGCAGCACAAACCTTAAGGCTGTGTGCCCACCAAAGTCTTTTTAGCATTGTAGCTAGCTGACCAGCTTGTAAAGCATCATTTAGCTGCTTAGCTGGTCTCTGAGCATTATTGTCTCTAATAATATTATGGTAATCTGGGGATTTCATGTGGTAGAAACACGGATTCTCTTGTGACCACCGTTTTCAGTCATACAAGGGAAATATGACAGTTGATTAGTGTGGTATTTGGCCAAACCCTCCTCATCTGTGATTGAACAACTGAGTAAAAATGCTACATTTTACGCAAAGTTGAACATTCTTCAACTCTCGATGACCAGAAAAAAATGGCAAGCAAAGCAGCACTCAGCAATGGAACAGACCACGGATGCCTCATACATCCTGAAAAGTGAAGCCAAAATAGTTTGTTCGCCCCTGGTGGCTGGCTGCAGAATCACAAACTCTTCCCTCTCCATATAAACGAACAGGAGCCAAATCTAAAAATGTAAATTCCCTTTAGGAAGAAATGCTTTGGTGGATACATGGCCTACATCCCTAGAATTCTCAGTCAAAGCTGTGCAAAATAAGTCTAAACAGCCTTTCAAACACCAACAACTAAGCTTATCACTTTTCCCACACAACAGTTTCCATCATAGCTTGCATTTTTGGCCATCTTTCTCTCTGAGGTCTGAGGTCTTGATCATGTGTGATCAACTCTCTCATCCGTGACCCTTGTGGAATCAGCCCTAATGAAATGAAAGCAGTGTGGAGTCTCACTTGAGGCTAAACTATTCATCTTGACCTCCATATTGCCGCTACCTTTGTAAGCGGTGACAAAGACACCTGCTTCATTCAAAACAAGAGAAGAACACCTTTCAAAACCACATACGCTCGATCATGATGGTAAACGGGCGGAAAATAGTGTAAACTGTGGACGTAACTCTTGTTTCCCTCCTGCTCTTGGGGCAAAGACGATAAAACTCATTCTAGATTGAATCATGCTAACACCAGTCATCTCTCTCAGTCTCCTGGTAGCTTCCAGATGCTCTTCCGCTCAATCCCGCGTTCACTCCGAGGGAGTAGTGGTAACCGTTGGGGACTCCGCTCTGGCTTCGGGACAGCAGCGCGGAAGTGGCGGTCGCGCCAGAAGACGTGTGGGCGATGATGGCGGTAGTTCTAGGGGAGCGACCGGTGCCGTACGTGCTCAAGGCATCGTGAAAGTCATCCACTTCAGACAAGTGTGAGTCTTGCTGGAGGGGACCTAAGCTGGGGTCAGAGCCGATACGAGTGACAGGCACGGGGGATTGGCGGTGGACGCTACCGCTGAGTAAGGTATCGTGCTCTGACAGGCCACGACTAAGGCGAGTGGGGCAGGGCCCTGTAGACTGGGCAGTGTTGAGCTGGACCGGAGAAGAGTTGGCAGTCTTGTAAGCAACAGCAGGCCGAGGGGTAAGAGGCGTCTGGGGGAGCTGTCTACGCCCACGGCAGGGTGTGCTGGTGCCTGAGGTATGAACCACTGAGCTTCCTTTAGCTGTGTTAATTCCCTGAAACACAGTGGAGAGGAGAAGAAAACAAGTGAATCATGGGTAGAACGTAATGAGGTCTATGCACAGCTAGTGTTTTTTCCCCTACCCAAAAACTTCCAGTGAAAATTTAAGGTGTCTATTTTTCATTTACAGTTCTTTTTATTTAATTCAGTTCAATTCAAGTTTATTTGTATAGTGCTTTTCACAATAACTATTGTTTTAAAGCAGCTTTACAAAAGTTGCACATTATTGCATTACAATATAATTTGAAATCGTTATGGTTATTAGTTACCATATCTTTACTAGTTGCTAATAACTTTAACTAACTAGTAACTAATAGCTTTTAACCCTTTCACGTGTGAGTTTTAAATACTCCAGCTTACCCTTCTATAAATATCAACAAATGTTCTAATTATATTGTGAAATATCTGATATTCCGATCCCCAAATATGCGACAGAACATATATTTTGTCTTTTAATGTTGATTGTAGTATTTGTTATAAGACGGTAAACGGTGCCACCATATTTAGTCTGCACTGCAGGAAAGATCCAAACTGCTGGATTTACATCATGTTCATCGTTTTCTTCTCAAATACCTGAAAGTAAGCAACTGTTTATCTGGGAGAGAAATAGAGAAAATATTCTAGTAACATAAACAGTGTGTATCTTGTGTGAAGGAAGCACATTGCCCAGTTATATTAAAAAAATAATCTTATTGCCGTCTCCAGACATCCATGTGTATCTTACAATTCTTAAATTGTATGTTTTGTTAGTAGTTTATTTGAAAGTCTGAACCCTAAAATAAATGTTATTTGTTTGAAAATATGGATAAATTGTGATTTATGACAAGCACTGCACACCTTTTTCTGTGCCTCAGTACGAGCCGTTATAATCACACCAGTGTGATTGTACACTTCAGGGACAAGCCAAGGCTGATTACACCAGTATGATCATACACATAAAGGGGTTAACAGCTGAATTTATTATATATACAGTAAACATAGTTAACCTGCAGTTCTATAAGTGATGTTTATCTATACATGTTCAATGAAATGTATTTGTATTTGTAAGTGTATTTTTTCCAGTATCGCTTTTGTAATGTAATTAAAATATAATCAGTTAAATAGACTTAAGCATTCATTTAGTTCTTCAAACGTAAAATGAGATGAAAAGCTGTTTAAACACAAGCGCCGTCAGGACATATTTTAAAGACATGGTGCGGAACAATGGAACTCAATGCAGTGCTTCTTATACATTCTGTGACCCACTTTATATCGTATCAATCAGGTAGGGAAGATCATTGATTTTTAAAGAAATCAGACCTTAAACATATTGATTTTGTAACCCTACAACAGTTCACCGAAAGCGCTTAAACTGGGTGACTAAGTGAACAATTAATGTCCATCTTCATGTACCCTATTGAAGTTAGAGCAGGTAAGAGAAAACAACTGACCTGTTTAAGCCTATCGTGCGGTTCTCCAGGAGATGTGGATCTGCTAGGTCCAGCAGACAGGCTGTGGCCAAGTTCATGGCTGCCGTAGCGGTCACAAGAGTAGTATCGCTGCTTCTTTTCTGCTGCTGAGGATGAGTGGTGCTTCCTCTCGTGTGAGCGGCCACGGTCTCGCTCCCTTGCTCGTTCCCTGGGCATCGACTCTGTGTTTGGATCAGCTGTTGTGCAGAAGAAATAATACATATTCATTCAATTTTTTTTCTGTTCAAAGCTGAATTGAGTCATTTGTATTAACTCTGTTCGCATTGTTGATACTGTTTTTGATAATTTACAACACCATTCGCTGTGTGTCCATACACAAATGCGAATTATACGTGTGAACAAAACTGGAATTTTGCGTAAAACATTTGTGAATAAAGCACTGTTTCCATTCAGTAACTCAAAGAGTACAAAACTGTCACCTCCTGATAAGCTGGAAGCAAAAATCAAAAAGAAAACTCGAATTTTCTGAGGTAGGAGAAGCCACTGTATATAATAAATTCATACTTGCTTACTTAGAAGACAAAATGCAAATGAATGCGTGGTGGCTTTAGGAGGCGTGAAACTGCAGACGCCTTGATTGATTTGGCCCAGATGTTAAAAATTGATATGTGGGTCACGTAAGTTTGGCTTGTCTTGTATTTAAAATACATTAAAATAATTTGAGTAAAGAAAAAATTCTACCAATCAGGTCAATTTGAGAAAAAGCATGATGGGTATAAAGTGTGCATAAAGTGCAACGCGTCATGGGTTTACCAATTTCATTGCAACCGTGACACACCAACCTATCTGGCCCAGTTCAGGTCCAGTTATGAGTTATTCATTTGGTTGAGACTTCACTCAGATATGGTCCAGGTTTGGCCCTTGTCTGAAAGCTAGACTTGGTCCAGTCATGTACCGTAATTCACTGCGGCATGTGAGCCAAGCAAAGCCTGATAGTGTGGGCCAGAGCTGGGCAAATTTTGCTATGTGGGTAGTTGACATATATGAACATAAACATGGCTATATAGAGATTTTTTCAACTATAAATGGAACGGAAGTGTTATTATCCATTTTCAAATGTAAGAAAACAGCATTTTTCAGATCACACATCAGAAGAAATCATGCAACAGAACAACCAATAAATGTATTGCTCATGCACATATAAGCTATCAATATTATAAATATTTAACTGAATACAGGGACGGCAAAAATACATTGAAATGTATTTTAAAATAAAATACCAAATACCTCAGTTTTACATGTATCAAAATAAACTACAACATACAGCAGCCACAAAACTACTGTATGTACTGTAAAATACTGTATTTTGAAAATACTACAAAATACTTTTACGAGAGAATTAAATTTTTTCGCAAACCTTCCATCAATAAGCACATTTGATCAATCCCTTCACCATTAAACTGACTTTATCTTTCAATTTAGCATAAATTTTGTAGAAATTTCATACAGAAAGTCTTAAAGATGTTCTCTTTAATCACTGTAAAAACAGAGGTTATTTTTTTTTGTTCAATAAATGCAGTTTTCTTGCAATTGAAATCTTCAATACTTAATGTAAAAACATGATTTATGAAAACTACTAAAATCTCCAGTTTTAGCCATTTCCATAAATCATGTTTTTTTTTTTTCACAATTGTACTTTATAATGCATATTTAATATAAAACATGATCTCTCTAAAAAATGTAGTTATTTCTTTTTTCAAATAAACTCTTCATATACATCCTGCAGCTGCCCTGAAACAGTACGTTTGACCAGTATGTAAAGTAAAATACAAATGACAAAATACTATTTTATTTGAAATACATATTTGAAATACATATGAAATCTTGAAATACATGAAATATATGAATTTGCTCTTCAGTGTTTGGACTCTCAGTAGTGACTTTTAAACCACACTGAACTGAGCTAAACTGAACTGAACTTACACACTACAAACTGAACTACACTGTTCCAATTTACTATGACCTTTTATGTGAAGCTGCTTTGACACAATCTACATTGTAAAAGTGCTATACAAATAAAGGTGAATTGAAATTGAATTGAATACATGTATCATAAACACTGCCTATCCCTTACTGAATACAAATGCATTTAAATGTTACAGAAGGAAACGTTGAATTACCAAAGATGTAATTCTGTACTGTATGATTGTGCAAACTTCAGCAGTGTTAGTGGACTCAATCTACTCAATTAAATTTACTTTTATGATTGTTCTAAAACTAATCAGGATGCAGTCTCTGAAAAATGCCATTTTTACATTTTATTTAGTTTCTTGAAACACACAAAATTTCAACAACCAAAAAGTGTTGCCTAAAATAGAATTAAACTAGATAAAATGTTTTTCTTCATGTATCAAAATGCTTATGCTGACTTTTTTCAGATGTTGGAAGGGAAGAGTTACATTTCATGCTTTGTATCTTGATTTCTCTTTATCTTATTCAAGGTAACACATTTTATTTTGATGGTCCATTTGAGTGATAGTAGACTGTATACTTAATATCTGTTAATTCTGCTCCTTCAACAGACATTTAACTGACTATAAGAAACTTTACAAGTACATGTCAACTAACCCTAACCTAACCCCAAGTCTAACCCCAACCTAACAGTCTACTTATAATCTAATGAGAATTAGTTGGCATGCCGATGCAATGTAACTTAAATGCGGGCCATCAAAATAAAGTGTGACCAAATTCAAAGCTAAATTATTAAAATCTAATTTTCTCAGTTTAATCCTCTCCAAAAGGAGTAAATAATCAAGGGTGTCCGTGAATTTTAATAAAGACCTTTTAAAATATGCAAAAGCAGAATGTGTTTGTTTACACATTTCAATTTGATTCAGATGATTAAATATGAATGTCTCATTTTCTCTGCTTACGATCACCTCCAACTGTGTCAATAAATAAATGCACTAGGGTCTTTTAAATAAGCGGCAAACACTGCTTAAAAACTAACCAAAATCCAGAGGGCACTTACATATCACAACACAACAACCGACACCCTGTGTGTGTGTGTTTGTGTGCATGTGTGAGCCCATGCTGTTTGGTGCTGTTGTGATCTTTGACTACAGAGGAACAAAAACATGTAGGGGAAGATGTATGTGGGTGTCTGCATGCGTTTGAAATCCGAGTACAAACACACCCAAGCAAAAATGAGCTTTCAGCGGACTGATGTATTGCCCCTGTTTCAACTCAGTCAAAGCTGACTGATCTATTAACAGCAGAGCCAGACTCTGGCTGAGAAACATGTTTACGTTCCAGTGTTTCTGATGAGAATGAGAAGAGTGGAAAAAGAAAGAGTAGGAGTTTTGTAGTAAAGAATTGACAGGTGGTTCCTTTTCTCGTAAGTAACCGAGAGCTGCACTTTTCGATTGCAGCCTTTCCGAGTAATGGGAAACTGGCCAAAAAAAGAGATCAATCCATTCAAAAGCACATTTTCTAGCATTGGTTTGTAAGTCCCGCTTTCAGTCAAAGAGAGAGGCTGACAAAGTAAATCCTACACCAAAGCGCTTTGGAGAGCAATAAAGAGTCTTTTCCTCGATAACCTGATCACTATAATCCTTAAAAGAATTTACATCACTGTGCTAAGCGAAAGAAGCTGGGATTTTCAAGTAGTACTCTATTTTTCTTCAAAATCTTCACAGATTTAGCAAACCTCCTTTTACTACTTGTGGCAAAAAGTCCTGATTATCATCATCTAAAAAACTTACTATAATTAAGAGTTTTTTAAAGTCACAGTTTCCAAATATTAAGCAGCACCAGTATTTTCAATATAGATTCACCCAAAAATCTAAATTTACCAACTATTTATAAATATTGTTATAATCTTCTTTATTCTGCTGACCATAAAATAAGACATAAAAAAAACCTGAAAACCATTAGTAGGGAAAACAAATAGTTTGGAAGTAAATTTTTAAATGATTTTCAGCTTTCTTCAAAATAATCTTCTTTTGTGTTCAACAGAAGAAGAAAAAGTCATACAGGTTTAGAACAGGTTTGAAGGGTGAATAAATAATTCATAATTTTCAGTTTTGGGTGAACAATCGCTTTAATAAATGAACATGCAATCAGCATGTTGGAATGATTTTAGAAGGATCATGTGACACTTAAGACTGCAGTAATGATGCTAAAAATTTAGCTTTGCCAATCTTGGAATAAATTTAATTTTATAGCATATTGAAATAAAACAGTTAATTTAAAATGTAACACTAAAGATCATAGCATTACAGTTTTTGCTTTGATCAAATAAATATAGTCTAGGCGAGGAGAAATAAATTATTTAAAAGACATTGCAAAACATGTGACCAATTCTGTGTTGTTGCTTATTAGTCCAAATCAAAAAAGGCCATCTTGAATCTTTTTGATGTTCATGCACTCTACAATATCCACTATTTTCTTTCAAACAGATGTCCTTACGAGCATAAAATGAAAAAAGCTAATCAAGTTGATAATATTACACTTAAAAAGTGTTTACTTAATAGGTCACACTTTTTTTTAGGGTGCAATTTTCACTATTATTAAACCATAAACAACGGCTTTTGTCTTAATAACCTCCTAATTTGCTGCCTATTAATAGTTATTAGGGTAATAGTTAGGTTTAGGTATTAGGTAGGATTAGAGATCTAGAATAAGACCATATAGAATATGTACTTCATACATGCTACACTGCAAAAAATGCATTTCTTACTTAGAGTTTTTGTTTTGTTTCAAGTCCAAATATCGAAAAACTCTTAAATCAAAAAGCATTTTGTAGACAGGCAAAAATACTCTTTATTTTTATAAATACTCTTTCTTAATTTTTTGAGCGAAAATTAAGCAAGTTTTTATTCTTAAAACAAGTAAAATAATCTGCCAATAGGGTAAGCTAAATAATTTTATGTAAAAAAAAAAAAAAAAAAAAAAAAAACAAGACTTTTGCTTACACCATTGGCAGATAATTTTGCTTGCTTGAAGGAAAAACTCGATTTTAGCATATTATTTCCCAAAACAAGACAATTTTTGCTTGTCAAAAATGCTTTTTGATTAAGAGTTTTTTATTTTAATAATTTTTTAAATATATATTTGGGCTAGAAACAAGACAAAAAATGTAAGTAAGAAAATCATTTATTTGCAGTGTAATATAAAGCCAATACCTTAATAATAGGCAAGTAATAATCCACAAGCTAATAGTGAGAATTAGTGCTTCAACTAAAAGTCTTACCTTCTTCATTTTGGTTCTGAGCACCCTTAAATTCATTGCCTTTTTTTTTTTTTTTTTTTTTGTAAATTGTTAGGTTAATAGCCAAATCCCACTATTAAAGGGATAGTTTTCTTCAAAAAAAGTACTCACTATTTACTCTCCCTCAACTAGTTTTAAACCTGTATTAGTTACTTTAATCTGTTGAACACAAAAGAATATATTTTGAAGACTGCTGAAAACCAGTAACCATTGTCTTCCATAGTAGGAAAAACTAATACAATGGAAGTCAATGGTTACAGGTAATCAACATTTTTCAAAATATCTTATTTTGTGTTCAACAGAAGAAAGAAACCCTTAAAGGTTTGAAACAAGTGTGAGTAAATAATGACAAAAAAAATGTCATTTTTGGGTGAACTTTCCCTTAAACTACTGGACTTGCTTATTATTAAGATATTGGCTCTTTAGTACACTTAAAAATGTGAGTAGTTGCCATATAAAGCCTATACAAATAGCTTGCAACCACTTACCTTAAAAATGGTAATACAATGAATCATTTTTTCAGTGTAGTTATCATAAAGTATGATCTTATTCTACATCCCTCAATACCTAAACTCAACTACTATATTTTAGTACTTCATTAAGCTAAAAGTCTTAGGTAATGCATTGTTAACAGTGAGAATTGTACCATAAAACAAAGAGTGAGCCTTTTTTGCAAATGAATCTGACCTGCAGGCGATGGTGGCGGCTGCTCCTCGCTGATGGCTCGATCCAGTGATTTGTGCTTCTTGTCTCTGCGTCTCTGACAGCGATGATAATGGTGGTGATGATGATGGTGGACTCTCTCCCTCTCTCTGTCCTGAGCAAAAGTCTGGCTCGGGCTCATCCTGGGTCTCTCCAGGTCGTATTCGCTCAGGTTGACCTCTCGCGCGCCCCTCTGAGGAGTCAGCGAGGATGTGGACCGCCGCATGGGACTCACGTCTGCGATCGGCTGGATGGTAGAAATAAAGCCAGTTAATACAGTTGAAATCAGATTTATTAGCCCTCCTGAATTATTAGCCCCACTGTATATTTTTTTCTTAAATTTATGTCTAACAGAAGAAGACATTCGAAACATAACAGTTTTAACTAATTTCTAATAACTGATTTATTTTATCTTTGCCATGATGACAGTAAATAATATTTTACAACATATTTTTTCAGGATACTAGTATTCAGCTTAAAGTGACATTTAAGGGCATAACTAGGCTAATTAGGCAAGTTAGAGTTTTAGGCAAGTCATTGTATAACAGTGGTTTGTTCTGTAGACAATCAGAAAAAAATATAACTTAAGGGGGCTAATAATAATGACCTTAAAATGTTTTTTAAAAAAATTAAAAACTGCTTTTATTCTAGCCCAAATAAAACAATTGAGACTTTCTCTAGAAAAAAAAAATATTATAGAAAATACTGTGAAAAATTCCTTGCTCTGATAAACATTATTTGAAATATTTGAGAAAGAAAGAAAGAAAAAAAAAAAAAATTACAGGAGGGCGAATAATTTTGACTTCAACTCTATGTAAAAGAAATGTTGAAGAGGTTAGAGTACAAGAGAGGACACATATCTATCACACACAAGAGTCTCAGTACACTAGATTTGTCACAACAGACGCACAACACCGGCTGAGCATGAAAACACACTTCCGCTGAAGAGCGACGTTCAGCCGCTCCATCGGAGAACAGTGGAGCACCGTCACGCTCGATGCAAACACTCGACTGCTTGAATGCTGTCATCGAATGGCTTCTTACACATGGACTGGACGGCTAGAATAGTTGCTGAATGAACTATCCACAATCAAGCAGCAGCCACTGACCGCTGAAGAGTCACTGGCGCCTTTTTGTGATACGTTGATGTTATTTTCTAGAAAATCTACTAACATTTTTAAAAATAAAGGTACCAGGAAGGACACTAACTAACTAAAATTAAATTACTAACTAAAATTAAATAAATTAATTAAATTACATAAAAAAATAATTAAATTGAAAATGTAATTAAATAACAAAAAATTTATAAAAATGAAATTAAATGAAACAATTTTAAAATATTTAATAAAAATATTAAGCTAATTAAATTCCAATTTTAAATGGCAAATAATAACTTTGTTGGTTCCACAAATAACCATTTTTCATAGTGTGCAGAAAATTTTTACAATATAATAAAACTTTTCTACTATAAAGACCCTTGGTCACACTTTACAATAAGGTTTCATTAGTTAATGTAGTTACTAACATGAACTAATCAAGAACAGTACTTGTACAAAATTTATTATTCATAGTTCAACATTTATTAATGCATTGATAAAATCCAAATTCATGCTTGCTAACAGTTAACGCACTGCAAGTTAGCATGACCAATAAACATCTATATTTTCATTAACTACGATTAACTAAGATGAGTAATGGTATCGTATGGTCATGTTAGTAAATACATTAACTAAGATTAACAACATTATTGTAAAGGGTTACCAGAACTTTTGTAGAATGTCAGATTTTCTTCATGGAGCCATTAATAGTGAAACTCTAGTTTTAAGAGTGTATACAGTGTACTTACAGACACAAAATGCATTGATTATATGTTGATAGACTTTATGCCAGACTCTTCAGAGAATCTGTGACTGCTGCTTGGTGATGACTGGAGTTTCTAAGCTTTTAAGTCTTCTACATACACTCACTAGTGCCGCCCAGTGGCATAAGATTTCAGAAAGTCTAAAAAGCAGTGCGTCCTCTCTTCTCATATCTGAAACTGCTTCAAGAGTTTTGTGATTGTTTCAAATTGACAAGTTACTAAAACCTTTAAGAATCAGTCCGCAGAATCTGGAATATCAGGTTTTCAGTGATTAATGTTTTGAGAATGTTTTGATCTGCTTTCCTGAACTCAAAAATGTTGCTCCTGGTTCAAACTACGTATTTAAAATTAGCAAAATAAGGGATTTTTTGGGACAACTTAATTGTTGTATGTTCAATCCCCTTAACTGAATTGATTTGAGTTGGGATAGATAAATGAATTGTGTGGAACCCTGCATTTTTTACAGTGTGTTTTATATAGTATTTTTATGGTTTTATCACTATTTTGTTTAACTAATCAACTTTGGCTGACATAATACAATTCTATCATATCTACGCTTTTTGCAGTGTGGGTTTTAAGTGGGTTTATAAAGGAATGAGTGGGTTTTGAAGAAATTGTTTGTCAACCCAATCTGGCAACACAGAGCAAATGATACTGAAAGGGATAGTTCACCCAAAAATGAAAATTACCTCATCAATTACTCTCCCTCTGGTGCTTTTAAACCTTTATTTTCTGTTGAAAACAAAAGCAGGTAATTTGCTTGCATCCATCAAATTCCATAGTAGGAACAAACTACTATGGAAGTCAATGTGTGCTAGCTACCAGCATTCTTCAAAATATCTTCTTTTGTGTTCAAAAGAAGGAAGAAACTCAAACTGGTCCGTGAAAATTAAGGGTCAATAAATAATGGTGGAGTTTTAATTTTTGACTGAACTATACCTTCAAGACTAGCAATGGCTGCTAAAAAAATCCATGACATAAATAAATAAATAATAATTAAACATATTTTTCAAATTGAACTTAGTTATTTACAAATGTAAGTATATTTAATAATAATTCAACTGCATTTGTGATCAAATAAATGCACCCTTGTTGTTCAAAAAACATAAAAACACACTTTTTAACACTTGTATTTCTAATAATGTATGTAGCTGAAACATATGTGAAGAAAGGACTGCACTAACATAAAATCAAAAGGACACACAACCCACTAAATGAAACACACTCATACTGTACATACAGTTAGCACCTCACAACATTCATAATAAAATAAGCATTGCAATTTGCTCCTTGCTTTCAACAATTGCTATAACTAAACTGTGGTTAATCTATTCCATTACCAGTAAAATAGTTACCCACAGTGATGACTTTTGTACAGCAGTTGTGTGTCTACCAGGCTAATATCAAGTGTGTCTCAATACTGTAGGTTTATTCATTCTAAAAGAGCTGGAATGGACAAAGCACACAAAAGCATAGAACATAGAGATGGAGTGGCTGGCAGAGATAGAGAGAGAGAGCGAGAAACAGACAAAAAGAGAGAGGAAGATTGCAGGTGGAACACTTGTACATACTGCTAGATACGCTCCGGCGGTGTGGCGTAAGTGGCTCCGCTGTTGGACGGGAAGAGGAAGAGGACACAAAGGTGAGGAGAGCAGGGCACACAGCTGTGGCACTCATGGAACAGTGAGACAGAGGAGAGACATCAGAGTAAAGAACCAATGATTGGTGGATTGGAGATGGTTTGTGCCGAAAAAACAAAAGAGTGGGCTTGATGTTAAGAGAAAGCTGGAGAGAAAAGAGACAAGGACAAGACAAGACTGACAAGACATTATAACAAGGACGCTGAACACCGTGTGAGTCCTTTAGCGATGTAGCGAAATACCAAATCAACTGAAAACAAGGATGCACATGAATAAATTCACAGTTAAAAGGAACATTAAATCATTACAGTAGTTAAAGAGGGGGGAAATGAATGTAAAACAAGTAAAAAACAAAAATACACCCATGTCATTGCTGTTGCAAAAAAATAAACTTGTTTTTATCATTTGAAATTGAAGAGACCAATTGAAAACTATCTGAAATTGCAATTTATATAGTTATGGGTTTGAGTAAAACAGTTTAAGTTGCGGTTTACTGTATTAACAAATCACTAACTAACACTAATTAGCTGTTTATTAATAGTTGGTATGGTAGAAGTTGGGTTTAGATTTTATGTAGTATTAGGGATGTAGAATAAGATCATAGTTTATAACTACTAATGAACAGTTAATATCTTAACAATAAGCAAGTAATAAGTTAATAGCATGAATTATGACCTAAACTAAAATGTTACCATAATTTTGGTTTGGTTCTGCAAACTACTAATGACATTTCTTCTGCGCTTAAAATAAAATGTTTTTATTTAGAGCAGTAAATGACAATTGGTTTAAATTTGACATTTTTTATTTTTGTTTCTGTTCAATTTTAACTTCAGAAAAGTTAAAGTGGTCATGAAATACCTCAATTATTTTAAATTTTGTAAAGTTTTTACATTAGAAAAACATCAGCAGTTATACGTAATTTGTCTCATTTTTGTGCTGTTTTTGAGCCCTCATCAGATCGCTCTGTTTCAATGGGCGTGGCAGTCCGCCCACTGCTGTGATACTCAGCATATTAACGGGGATGAACAGTCAGTAGAGTAGAAGTATTGATCTTCTGTGGAGGCGGGGTTTATCCACTTTATTACATCATATAGCAGTGGGGTTGTCACGATACTGGAATTCGATACCAATAGGTACAGAAATTTTTAAAACGTCCATTTCCCACGAATATCTGAGTGCTGTTGAGCACATTCTGAAACAGTGCTGATTTACCATTGTGTTCACATGCTCAGCAAAAATGACTGTGATTGTCCGTGAAGTTCATCAGTTCACCAAACTCACCGCTGTTTACTGCATATAACCACAGATATAGGGAAACTGGAGCGTTTTAAAGCTGCGATTCAACTGTGGATCGCTCGTACATCAGCTTATAGACAAACCAGCTGGTCGACGTGACTTTGAAACGCTCCAGTGTCCCTGTATCTGTATTTGCACTCAGTAAACAGCGGTGAGTTTGGTGAATCACAGTCGTTACTGTTGAGCACGTGAACACAATGGCAAATCACGCTTTTTAAGAATGTGCTCAGCAGCGCTCAAATGTTCGTGCAAAATGGACGTTTTTAAAATGTCAGTACCGTTTGGTGTCAAATTCCAGTATCGGGATAACCCTATACAGCAGAACATTCTATTTCCTGTCTTGTTATCAAACTTCCTTCAATAGAAGCTGTTGTAACAACAAACCTTTGAGCTATGAAACTTACATGATGTTTTTTTTAAATGCTGTGACTTCTTATGTTAAATTTTGGTTTCTCAGTTCATGACCCCTTTATGAAATCAATATTTTAGTGTAATAACCCAGATTTTTAAAATCACAATTAATTATTATTTCCTTTCTTTTTGGGCAAATTGTTATTTTAAAAAATACATAGACTTTTCATTGTGTCCCTACTCTCGTCCTTTCTCCCAGACCCAATTGAATTAAAATAAATAAATAAAATGTCTCAGTGGAGAATGGTTTATACAGTAAATTAACCTCTTCTGACTTCCACCAATTCACTTGCGTGAATTCTTTAGCATTCATTAATGGTTCCATTCATCCATTCTCTCATACAGCTGCCCATTCACTCCTCCTCCCACTATCTGTGCGCTGTCATCCTCCAGCTGCCTCTTTCTTTGCAGAAATTCATTTAGTGTGAATACGAAACAAAGGCTCTACATTCAACCCCAAACTCCCAGCAGATGACCTCCTGTGGGCAATCTTTCACGGACAGGAGAAGTTTACCTGGAAGCCAGCATTGAGTCTGGGCATAGAGGCAGCTCTGCCGTGACCCTCCAGCACATGATACCCGCCAACATCCGAGTCATTCTCCATGTCAGTCATCTCTACTAGTTCCTGAAAAACATGTAGAGCCAGACAGATATCAAGTAGAATCTTATATATAAATATTCAACAAAGGCTCATTCTGAAAACATTATACATTTCTGGAGATCGTGAATTATGTAGTCAGAAGTACGTATGGTTGCATTTCGTCTTTAAAGCGAATGCTACGGGGCTGTATAATGCCATTCCTTTTCACGTGTACCAGCTGACCGCTCATCTCCATATGGACAGCTTTCCCGCTGTTACCAGTTTGCTCGCCATGTACATCGGCGGACTTGAGACGCAGAGAAGAGTTGACCACGACAACGTGGTTAAAGTCAGGCGAAAAAAGGTTCCAGAAAGCAGGTAAGACAAAAACACAAGCCAAAAATAAAAAAAAAAACAATTAAATAACAAGGTGAGAATGTGGTAAAATCTGAAAATGTGGTAAAAATCTAGTGAGGGCTTTTCTTTTTCTGGATTGCTTTTGAAAACACTATTGGTTGGGTTTAGGGAAGGAGGACAGTGGGTCAGTCGATCGATCAGTCAGTCAGTCAGTCATTCAGTCAGTCGACAGTCAATCGACAGAGGCCTCTGGTGGATTTACGTAAGAACAGCAGGTGCGAATGGCACTCAAGAGAGAGACTCTGGTGGATTCGGGAAAACAAAAACTGAAAAAACATAGCTCCTAGGACGTATTTGGCGCGCTCCAGAAATGTATATAGCGGTAAGTTTTCAGAATGAGCCTGGGTTGAAAATACTTCATATTAAAGTAATACAGGATAAGAACTGAATGTTATGTTTTTGGAGACTCAATGGCATGTAATTCGACACTAAATAATGCTATTAGTTGAAGTTTTGTGGCTACTGTAATTCGCAGGTTTTCTGGATTGGGTGGATTTATTAAGCATGGATTTTGAGTTCAATGTTAATATGTATCTTGCTCTGGTAATTATGTCTTCCGAATATCAAACAAAATCATTCATATATATATATATATATATTTGATTTTTAGTAAAGCACAATTGACCAGAATTATAAATGCATGAAAAATAGCTATTGTGTTAATATTAATGTAACTGAAAACCTTTTTTAATCCCAAATAAAAAAAGCACCCTTCTACCTAAACACGTACTGTAACTATAAATCATAAGTTCAGAGAAATTGTGGTCTATTTCCATAGCTGTACAGAGCTAAAGACAAAATGATTTGCTCTCCTGTGAATTTTTAATTCTTTTTCAAATATTTCTCAATTACTTTTAACAGAGCAACGTAATTTTTTCACAGTATTTCCTATGAAACACTGTATTTATATAAGCTAAGTTCAATCCTATTAGCCCATTAAAAACGAAGTTTATTTTATTAGCTACAGAATAAACCGCTATTGTTAACCTAGTAAATTGAACTTATATCTGAATACTTAACTATTTTAGCTAAATAACTAGTAAAAATTATGACAAAGACTAAATAAACTAGTTTTTGAAAAAATGTTTTGAAAAAGTTTCCATTGTAACAGCACTTGGAAATTATTATTATAAAAAAAAACATACATATATATATATATATATATGTGTGTGTGTGTTCAGAATAGTTGCTGGTGGATGTAGCGGTATTCATTTAATAATAATAAAAAGTCACATAAACTAGGGTAAACTAGGGTTCACTGTACATTTACATGTCTGTAATATTCATTAGTATGTAAATAAACAATTGTAACAGATTCAATCACTACTGCACTGTAAGTTAAATCACCTGAGATCTGTAAGTGTTTGGCACGTCTTCCGATTGACCACGTTGGACAGGCTTTCTGTTCATTTCCTGTGTGACTTCCTGAGGTGGACCTCCTGAAGGAGACTTTTTCATGGCACTGCTCTGGCTTTGACTGAAACATGGGCAAAAATAAAATAAAAAGAATACATTCAAATCAAAGGAAGCATAATTCTATCACTGCATCCCAAATGGCACTCTATACACTATGCACTTATAAACTATGTACTTATGCACTTCCACACTCAATTAATTAATCATGTGAATTTAGTGTCATCCTTATTGGAACAATACTAAATATTTTTACTAACCAGAGTCAATTCAAGCCAGATGACATTATATTATATTGATAACTTCTCCCCTTCCGCTATGTGAAAACTGCAAAACTCCGCAAAACTGCATCCATTGAGTGCATAAAGTGTCCAACATTCCACATGTTTTTAATAGCTGAATAAGTGCATCATCCGGGTACTTGGAATAAGTGCACTTATTTTTAACAGAATAAGAATAATATAATAGAATAAATATTTTATTTACGTAGAATAGTGCATAAATATGCGATTTGGGATCCACCGTGTGTAGATCAGAATAGTTGAACACTCACACTGCATCCCCATTGGTCAAATGAAAAGATGTGGGTGTGGCATCTGACTGAGGGGTGATTTCTAAATGAGAAGGAGGCGGGCCTTTGGGCACTAAAGTCTCCTGGTCATGCAGGTGTGTGAGAGGAAGCATCGGCCTGAAGAGAACACCGACTTTACTCTGAGGAGAAACACAACAAACATAGAGCTTTATCCATTATTAATAACTGTTTGAGCAATTATGAATATGAATAATCTAATTAATAATAAATGTGCCTACAACCTAGTGTTCATTTCAATTCATACCTGTGTGCCTGGTGCAGCTTGCTGCTGTTGGAGTCTTTTGGCTCGGTTCTGCTTATAATAGTCGAAAATCATGAGGGCAGCATAGACCTTTCCTACAGTCAATTCGTTATCTAAGAGAGGGTGAAATGGATGTTAAAGGGGTCATGAACTGAAAAATCAAAATCCCCTTGACACATTTGATCCCCTTGATCTTTTGACATATAAAAGGTAATTCTGCTGCCCTTTAAAGACAAAGTCCAGTAACTAGACATTTTGTCAAAATCGAGTTAAAGGCTAAAACTGGGTTGTTGCTAGAAGAGATACAGCTGCAGCCAGAAGTTAATGAGAATTATTTATATTATTTATTAAATGACCCATTAATTGGATTTTATTAATGTCTACCCCAACCATCACAGCAATGTAAAGACAGTAATTATTCAAGTATTCACTCATTCATTAATTTTCCTTCGGCTTAGTCCCTTATTTATCTGGGGTTTCCACAGTGGAATGAACTGCCAACTATTGCGGCATATGTTTGCGGCATAGCTTGTGTAAACATTTTAAAGACATTATGATCAGTTTCAGTGTCTGCGTAGATACTGCACTATGCCTTTGTAGGGCAGTGTACTGTAAAAACATTGTACTATAACAACACACTATGCTAATCTGCCAAAACAACAAGTTGTAATGTGACAACAAGTTTAAGAAACTGAAATAAAACAACTTACTACAGCTTAAACATTATGATTGATGTTTTTTTTCCCTTTTATCTCCTGGTCAGCAGTAACTGTTTCTACCGGCAGTGGGACTGTTGTCACATGGCAAGTGTTAAAAAAATCCCAGGGCAGTGTACTGTAAAAACATTGTACTATAACAGCACACTACGCTAATCTGCCAAAACAACAAGTTGTAATGTGACAACAAGTTTAAAAACTGACATAAAACAACTTACTACAGCTTAAACATTATGATTTATAATGTAAAAAAAATCTTGATAACACAAGTGGAGCTCAGGAAACGGCACAAAATAATAATAACTAAAAAAAGACTGTATAAGCATGAAGAAAACTGATGTCCACTAGGTGGCATCAAAAACTCACAAGTCATAAGAAAAAAAACCCAACCAAGTGTAAAATGCCATTAATATAGTTTCAGAATGAAAACTCCCATAAGCATTTAATTAAAATTCCATATAAATGCTAATTGCTTTTTAAACTGAAACTGCCATTATGTTATGCACAGCTTACGTTTATGAGGTGTAACCAGCAGGTCCACTGTTTTAGAAGACAAACTGGGCCAAATTTTATTGATTTCCTTCCTTAATTCAGCATCACAAATGCGCTGAGCCAGAACTCCTGCGAAAGGGAGAAAAAACAAAAAAACAGACAAAAAAAACAAACAAACAAACAAACAAACCAAAAAAACAACAATAAGAACACAAGTTTAAATTGCATAATTTTGTTAATACCACCCTTAATTTCCCAATGTGAGATTTATTTTGTCAAGTTGTTAATGGATGTTACTCTTTAGTCAGATTTTACTCCAGGGTTATAGTAAATAAAGTGAAAATAAGTAGAGAAAGTGACATTCAATTAACATGTACAGTACTGTGCAAATGCCACCCCAGCTTTAGTGGCCAAAGATTTTTGCACAGAACATTTATCCATATTCGTTTTGGTCACACTTTATTTTGATGGTCTGTTTGTTAAATTTAAGCTAAATTGCATCTACATGTCAAATAATCTCATTAGATTATAAGTAGACTGTTAGGTTGTGGTTAGGGTTGGAGTTAGTGTGAGTTGACATATACTTGCAAAATTTCTTATAGTCAGTTAAATGTCTGTTTAGCAGCAGTATTAACAGATATTAAGCAGACAGTCTACTAATACACAAATGGATTATCAAAATAAAGTGTTGCCACATTTTTGAATCTGAAAGCAGATTTTCACATCAAAATGACTAAGTTAAAGTCATTTAATATGACTTCCATTGGCAAGCATGTATTGAACTGTTTTGAGAAGACTCTCACGCAGATTTCTTGGAATTAATGTGGTATGTAGAATAAAACATCTTTGTTACGTGCCTGGGGATGTTTTTCTGTTGTTCCCTCCTCCCTATTTTGTTTTTATTTGCTGTCTGCTGTCCTTCTAAAATCTAGGTGTTCTGATTGGCTGTCAGAGTTTTCACAAGTGGACCAATCAGAAGAGGATGGGGGTCATTTAAGCTCTCCAGTGATGACTCGGACCAGACTGGGTGGAGTCCTTCGTCTTTTGACACTGCTCTGTCTTTCTGTGTGATGTTTGTGTTTGGTCTGTTCTATGGTTTGCATCATTATGTTGAGGTATGCAACGTACAAGCTAAATCTACACTGTTAAACCCAACAGTCAACTTTATCAAATGAAATGAGTGTAGTTAACTCAAAAGTTACTGTAAGTTTATTCTGCTCATTTAAATAGTTTTGAGCTCAGCATTGAAGGTAATGACTTAATTAAACACCTCATTATTTCAATCTCATAAGTTCACAGTACTCATATACTCACAGTACTCATATATAGGTATATATTCAAAGATTTTTTTAAACTCAAATGGTTTGTCACAATTGGTTTCCTCAAACGGTTTGAGTTGCAACTGACCCAGCCGAGGTTTGAACCAGCAACCTTCTTGTTGTGAGGCGACAGCACTACCTACTGCGCCACTGTGTCGCCCTTTTTTGGAATCAGTTTCCTAAAATGGTTTGAGTTACCTTTAGGGTTTTACAGTGTACTTATCTACTAAAAGAGAAGTGAAAGTAAAGTATGTCACGCAACATTTTACATACACATAGCTGATTCTCTGTTAATCCATTAGGTTAGAAGCAGGTGCTAACCTTTGTATGTTTTCTCCAGTGAGTGCAGTTTAGTGAGGGTCATGTGACGCCGAAGATGTTTTTATTTTCAGATTTACCTTTAGTTATTTAGAGGTTGGTAGGGCTTAGTTAGCGAGTGATTAATTTGTTATTTTCTTTGATTTGGCACCGCTTATTTTCCTTCACTCTATGAGGTTTGTTTCAATTGATTCGTTTGCTTTTTTTGCATTTATTGTACACATTTGTAAATATACTTTGGGTGGACCATTTTTTGCCACGTCCATTGCCTGTGTCGATCCATAGCAGCTCTCAGAGGAATTAAAAAAGTTATTTGGTTGTCATAATTATGTTTAGCCCTTTTCATCCTCAGAGCCACACAAGGCTCAACAGTCTTTCAGCATTTTTCAGATTTCTTCTCTAGATTTACTGTCATATCTTTCCTTTTATCTCCTGGTGATCCCAAACTATTAAGGTCTGGACACTGTGGAGGCCATTTCATGTTTGTGTTTCATTACCTTTTATTTATTTATTTACCTACATATATGATTTTATTGCATTAACAGTGTTTTTGCAATCATTAAATTACTGAAAGAAAAAACAAAACACTTACAAATGATTGCTTTCTAGAAGGGATGGCATAATGGTTTAAAACCTGTCTGTACCAGTGGCGTTGCGAGAGGCTTTGGGGGCTTAAGCCCCTGATGTATTGTCAAAAGCCCCTGATCTTTTGGAATATGTTGCACTTAAAAAAAATAGGTTGTATAGCATTTATTTTGTTATCCAAGTACTTAAAATTATCACATACATTCCACTTAACACATTTTTTGTGTTAGGTATTTAACTAGTCAGCTGTTCAGCAGAACTTGTTTTACCAGCAGCGGGACTGTTGTCACAGGCAAAATCCCACCACTGCACTGTCGTCATTCATTTTTTTTTATTTTGAGGACCTTAAGCTGATGAGGTAATAATTCAACAGTTTTTTTTTCGAAACTGAATAGTTCTAACTACTGATGAAGCTTAATATTTGGTTTCACAGTGTAAAATGTGAGTAGTTTTGGCGAAAAAAAACCCCCTGTAATTAATAAAATGTGCATCATATCAATGTAAATACATGCAAATTATTCAGAAAAACGTAAACTGTACTAGCTTCTAGATATGATATGGATTTTTAGACAAATTTATCTAGATATGATATAGCCAGTCACATCTGTTTCTGTAATAGTTAAATCACAGTCAGTTCATGCATCTAGCTTATTATTTTATAGCTATATTCTACTGTAACATGCTATGTCAGATCTTATGAAAATACCTAAGATGGCTGGAAGAACACATATAGACATTTATTGTTGCAGTCGTGTAAATGGTCAGTTAAAGCATTTTTATTTCTATTCAAATCTTATTTTCATTCAGTCAACTACAGCAATAACTGGATACCTTTATCCAAATTAGGGATTTCCTGGAATGTTCTACAACTTTTTTGAGGCATATATGGAATTTTTTCTTTGGGGCTAAGCCTCTTATCCCTTTCAACCCAAGCAAATGCCCCTGTCTGTACATTTAAGAATGAACAATTCCGTCAATTCAGAAATCACACTCGTTCATCCAAAATCTTTCTTCCACTTGCCTTAAACAAACTGATAGACGAAGGAATGACTAAATATATACTTGTATTTTCTGGTTGTATTATAATAAAGAGAATGATAAATACTTAAACAGCATGTGGCCATTATAACATGTCTAAACAAATATGATGGTGGTTTAAAACTTTTGCACAGTACTGTAAGGTGTCAAAGATGGGACAGATCAGTGACTGGTGAGCAGATGGACAGTTAAAGGGGTGTTTAACACATAGCACTATGGGACTTTCACCTGATGCCAGTTTAATCTCCAGGGCGGTCCGGATGAGAGCCATTAAAGTGGAGGTAAAGTGAACCGTGTTGTCCTCGGCTATGGGCATGTTCATCCTCACCAAGCGCTGCGGAATCACGAACACAGAGAGCATGTGATTAATATTACACACGACTGCAGGATTCGGAAATGACCATAACAAACGCTAGGAGGGTTTGCATGCTGAGGGAGAGTAACGACTTGGGCTTTGTAATTTCCCTTTTCGTCAATTGTCATTTCCGAACTCTCGTCTCAGCACACAAATTGTCTCTTCAGGACATCGAAATGATGAGAGGAAAGAGTGTTTATATTTCATGCAGGGGTTGAGTGATGGTGGGAATGGGAAGATGTTTTGCTGCATTTCTCCAGTTTCTGCAGACAGTAAAGCGGTTTCTGTCATGCTGGGAACAGTGTGAGCTTTAGCCATTATTGGAGGTTTACAGATTTCTCAGCGAGTGCACGATTACATGGCCTTACAGTGATTATGCTTAATAACCTGACAATGTGTGAGATCTTGCTAACACCTTTAGTGGAGCGCTTTATTAGGTTCATGCTAAAATTGTGCACATAGATTTGTGATAATTACTTCTTGTATATAGTTAAACAATGTTAATAATGTCTGGATGTAAAAATCTTTCAGAATTAGCTATTTCTTTACAGTACAAATTGTCACCTTGGAATTTTAAGGTTCTATCTGCGTTCTAAATGATTTTAAGATAATGAGCTTCAAAGTTTTTGCATTCCATATACGTAGCAAACAATATATGTGTAACAGTTCTCTTTCACACATTTACATGACAGAGACCCTAAAGGTACTCTAAAAGTAAATTATCATTGTTCTCTTACATTTGCAAATTGGAGTAAAAAAAAAAACAGGGTAACTGCAGATAGAACCTTCTAAATATAAAAAGTCATTTTCCACCTGGAATTATAAGATTATATCTGGAAGATCATTATTGAAGCATTACTTTTCAAGAAATACAATCAAAAATTATATAATTTGGTGCTGTAACAATATGTTGATGCTTGAGAAAGTTACAGTTTTGCTTTATATAATATTTATTTAGTGTTTTAGGGTGAATATTTTTTTGTTCAAATTAAGCATACAAGGCTGTGCTAAATATTTTATCCAGAGCAGATGTTAATTTTATCTAATTAATATGTCAATATTTATTACATTTTATGCTTTATATGAATTGTTTAATTAAATTTATTGAATTATATGCCCCATGAATTAAATAAGTATTTGCCCTTCAAGGCTTAATATTACATTTAAAGACTTTAAAAGAAAACAGACAATAAGCAAATGAGTTTAATAAACACTGAATTTTTTTTCTCTTACCATATATACACAAATAAAAATATTTCACATTTAATATAGGATTTTTTTTTATAAACAATGTAAAATTTAACCTTTCCTCTCAATGTCAAAAAATGCTTCTAAATAATCACATTTACACACATCTCAATTTTGTGTGGTGCAGCGTTATTTAGCCAACTGATTTTGTGTGATTTTGTCTTTCTGGTGTTTCCCGCTGTCAATGGAGCAGTCCGGGGAAATGACAAAAAAAGCTGATTTTGATTGGTCCTCATGCGTGCATTGAAAATGCTGATTGGGTGGAAGGCGGGATTCTTCAAAAAGAAGATGACTGTGGTATGAAACCTATGGAATTTATAGTGGCTTAGGAGTCATCTGATTGGTGAATGATAAATTCGAAATGATTCTCTGGAAATTGGTAAAAACCTTATACGGCAAAAATCAAATACATTTTTTTTATTATTTTATATCCCTATTTTTAAATAAAGAATAATAATCACACTTTAATAGTGTTTGTTTTTATAAAAATATTATTTATTTATTTATTTTTAAATTTCGTTATTTTATAAATATATATTTTTTTATTTTATAACAAATTAATTTAATTTAGAGAAATCTAAATAGCACCAAGCTGTTCATATTTAAAAATACAATGCCCTTTAGCTTTCCTAAAATATTATTTAGGACATTTTTGTTTTATTTGTGTAAAATTTGACCTAGACTAGTTGCCAGAAATCATAAAAAACTATCTGATTTAGATCCTGTAACACTGCCCATCTGCAAGAAACCAGCGGTGACTACTGTCCTTGTAGAGAATGCTTATGCATGTGAGGTGTTAATGGCTTGCTTTTCATTCAGCAAATGACCTTCAGAGAGGATGATAACAAAAGAGTAAGAAAAGATAGCATGCTGACCAACCAAAAACCAAGAGCCACAACATCACAAACACATCACCCAAGGAAAAGTCAGAGCAGACGCTTCATACATTAAAGTGCATGTGAAATCAAAATCTACAATTTTTTTGTGCACATTGTTATTCTTTAGGTGAACAATTATTCCAACCCAGGCTAATTTGAAATATCTGCCCAGAGCTACATTTTTGTGAACGGTGAAATAGGTTGCTCCAGTGATGTTTTCTTGCAGCTTGTGTTGATGAATCCACTAGAGGTCGCTATATGATTTTTTTTGTGAATTTTAAATACGTTACGGGGATATGTTTTCTCACTCACTCACTCACTCACTCACTCACTCACTCACTCACTCACTCACTTTACTTCAGCAGAGTCGCTGATTTATCAGGGACTACCACAGCGGAATGGACTGCCAATTACTCTGTCATATGTTTTATGTTGCGGATGCCCTTCCAGCCACAACCCAGCATTGAAACACCCATACACTCCAGCATCCACACACAAACACATTCATACACTACGGCCAATTTTACCCTATTCATCTATACCGCATGTCTTAGGTGAAAACCCATGAAAACAAAATGCAAATTCCACATAGAAATGCCTCCTAGTCCAAGCGGGACTCAAACCAGCAACCTTCTTGCTGTGAGGTGATATTTACTCATACATGGCATTTACAGTACACATCATTCTAATACATGTCCTCAAGAAGCCAACTGAATTGACTGACCCACCCCTTTCCTAAACCCAACCGAGAGTGTTTTCAAAAGCAAACGAGAAGAGAAAATGTTATCATGGCCACATAGTTTTATATTGATTTTTACCTGGTTTCTGAACTGTCCTTTGCCAGACTCAAAGCCAGTCCACTCCACATGCCATGTACAACACCATACAAGGTGAGCTACTGAGCAAACTGACCACTCCAGAAAGATAAGTGGGCGAGGCAAATGCGTTTGATTTTGAATCAAAGACGCATTTAAGTTGTTTATGTTGGGTTCATTCAATGTTGTGTGAAGATCTGTGCAAAAACAACCCTTTATTTGTCAATAATATGCCCCTGTAAGTGTAATTAGAGGAAAAGGATCGAAAGGTGTCTGCATCATACTGCACAGTAATGTTAGTTTTACCCAAAAACAGCAGTTTTGGGTTGCGCCTTCTTAAAAAAATGTTGCCTAAGCACATATTCCTAATGAGCCTGTGTTGAATTAATTTGAGCAAATTTATCCACTGAAAAAAAAAATGTTTTGGTAATCTTCAATCAAATTCTGACCATTTGTTTCCACGTATGGAGTGGCAGTCCTTCTCTGTTGATGCCAGTTTGATGACTTCAGCCATAACATTTTTAACCACACCCCTCTTACTGTTAGTTTTCTATAAGGGAATGATGCGCAAAAAGGAAGCCCCGCCCCCTACTCAATATTCTGTTTCAGTTAGAAGTACATCAGCATACTGAAATAAAAGTCTAAGCAACTTCCAGTTCACGCGGACTTTACAGCACAAAGAATTAAACAAAAAGAAAACATACAAGATTAAGCAGTGTATAAGAGTGTAACATTCATAGGGACAAGTTTTCGCCTTCATTAGAGGGTGAAGCCCAGCCAAGACATGTTTCCACAACAACTACCAATAAAAAAGAGAAAGGGGGAAAGGACGCTTGACTGAGCACACATCTACAGCAAGCTTGCTTTTCTTTTCTCCCTGTTGATTCGAGTGGGGGCTTGTTCTATTTCGAGCTTGCCACAAAACGCCGCATCCTCAAGCCTGTGTGGCCTCAGAGAGCAGCTCAACAGACAGACACGGATGAATGTTACCCATTCAGACAGCTAGAACAGGGTGTGTAAACTTACTGACTTGGAGGCAGCTCTCAAAGTGGCAGAACGGCTGCCACCAAAACAGGCAGTACTGTACCAGCAATATTTGAGAGTTATGTTCTGCAGTGCTTTTTAACTTTCTCCAAAAAAAAACTTGTATCAGAGCTGCAGCAATGATTTGTTTGTCAATCTCTGAGAGAATGATTGATGGTTGCCTAGCAATGACAGACACCATGGGTTAAAGCACATAGAAAATGAAGAAAGCATCGCGCTTCGCACTTTCCACCTGCTTTTAGATGTGATATGTGAACGGCCCCTAGGAATCTATATGCGTATATGGGTGAGAGATAAAAAAGGGGTTTTTAAGTATCAGAACAATTACATTTAATACAGCTGTTCTCCCCCAGTTATACGTTAAAATGTGACCATTTTTTCATGAGGTTTTATTTTTATCAAATCAAATCTGTTTTAAACTATAAAGACTTTACTTGCATTTAATTTAATTACAGTTGAATATTTAATTATTTCTCTACTTCGTTGTTTAGTGTTACATGATACTTTTTCAGGAAGGAGTCTAATATGATTTGATCATTTATGTGAATTACATTGTAGAATACCAAAAATTCTGTCACACTTTACAATAGTTGCATTAGTTAATCTTTGTACTATCATAAACTAATAATTAACAATACTTTTATAGCATTTATTAATCAGGTTCAACATTTACTAATGCATTATTAAATCAAAATTCATGCTTGCTAACAATAAATACATTAACTAACATTAACTAATACAACCTTATTGTAAAGTGTTACCTGAACATTCTAAAGATTTATTTAAATATTTGGAAAAATGTCACATGAATTTGCTGTCACTTTTGATAAGTTTAGATACTTTTAGATTGTTTTGAAGGTGCAGAAGGGGATCTTTAATAATAATATCTTTGTGAATCGCGTGATGTGACAGAATTTTCAAAGTTCTACAATGTAATTTTACAAAAATTATCAAATGATATTAGACTCATTGCTGAAAAAGTATCATGTGACACCAAACAATGAAGTAGAGAAATAATTAAATATTCAAATGTAATAAAAATTAAACTGTAAGACTAATTCACAATTGTACTATAATTGACTACAGTTTTCTACAGATCTGTTACAATCTAGAATGTTTATGTAGAGTAGAACACCAAAAAAAGCACATCAAAGAAAGAGCACAGCACAAAAATACACACATCAGAAAACACGTCCACAGCTAGTGCACTGACTGACAGCCACATCAGCCAATGAGAGGACAGAAGAGGAGGAGCCAAGGGAAAGTCGGGGGTGGGATCTACCTTGTAGGCGATTCGTGGAGGACATTTCTTTCCCAAACCTAGCGGAGGGGACATGTGGCGGAGCATCTCGTACATATCGAGGTAGGACATGCGTCCACTTCACAGGGACAGTCACACGGACAAGGGGAAGGAGAAGTGGGAGAAAATGTGATGCGAATGAAAGAAAAAAAGAAAAAGGAACAAAACAGCATCGTTATCAAGGATTCTGAAGGAAGGTCAAGGGTTTTTCCGATACCATCCTGCCTTAAAAGGATGGATGGATCATGCCTGCTTTTAAAGGCTGCCGGTGATTGGGGAATGAAGAACATGGTATGATGGGATCGGGCAGAAGTTTCTGTCTTCGCATGCTACAGGCTAACCAATCAGATACTCAGGAACAAAGCTAACATTTGGCCTAATTTTAAGCAAATAAGTCTGCTTGAGTATGTCAATGTTTACAATAAGCCAGACAGTGTAATGTGAACATATGGGATTAATTTGGAGAAAGAGATGTAGCATTTGGCTTTATTTCCTGGTTACCATGGTTAGCCATATTAGAATTAGTAAGGGAAGAGGAGGGATTTTAATCCAATCAGGAATATTATGGACATTGTTTTTTTTTTTTTTTACAGCACCTTCCCATAAAGGAAGAAGGTGTGTAGGTTTTCAAACCTTGTATGCCACCCTATTAGGGCAGTTCTTTCCTAAGCCGAGGGGAGGTGAGATTACACGCAACAAATTGTACATATCCATATAGGGAATCCTTCCACTGCAAAAAAAGACATGGGTTAGACAGTTCTGAATGAGAGACATTTGATTAGCTTTTATTAAATGTGTCTTGTCCTGTGTTGTTTTAACAAATGCCATTACAATCTTTGTTTAATTGATAAAACTAAAGGATTTAGAAATCAAACTTTCTTTTTACCCCAACGCAATTGAATAGGGCACTATAAAGGTTAAAGAACTTAATTCTTATATGTGCTTAATATTTGCAGCCTAGGGCTATGCTTCTCACCATGTATTGTATCTTTTTTAAAATATACTGTATAATGTAAAAGCATGTTTATTACTAAGAAAAACAAAACAACCAAACTAATTTATATTTTAATTAAACACATCACATCACATACAGGACTTTTGCATAAGGTACACATACAGTACTGTCCTATTTAGTATTATGAAAAGGCAAAGCTGAAAATCATGTGTTGATGTTTTAGCTGACGAAGTCTATGTTTAAAGTGCCACCCAGCGGTCAAAAGCTGTTTGCGCATTTACTGCCACCGCAGCAACGGCGAGTGCAGCGACAGATTGAACATATTGAAGTGTTAAAGGGCACCTATTTTACCCCTTTTTAAGATTTAAGATAAGTCTTTTGTGTCTCCAGAATGTGTCTGTAAAGTTTCTCCCCACCCACCATTCCCATGTGCATGTCAGAGCCAAAGAGATCGCTCACTATTGTTTGTATGGATGTAGCCTTCTCCTGCTGTGTCTCACGCATAAGCAGCACAGTGACAGACAAGAATGAAGCAGATCTCCCTTACTACAGTAAGAACTTTCCCAATGGTTGCACAAAATAAACCTGATTTAAGTCCATGAACCGGAATTGAAGAGTACTCTTTTATAATCAATACTATGTGGCTGTGGTGAAAAATTACGAATCGATTTTACTGTCTTTATTACAAACATGCACTATTTTTAGAAACGTTTTAAACTTGTAAAATTAATTCTTGAGGTGCTGCTGAACACAGAGTGCTGAAGAGATTGTTTAATCTCAGTTGCTTTGCGCACCTCCTGTCTTGTGGATATTATTATATGTGTTACTATGGAGACATGTTAATACACAGCTGTCAATCATTTCGGTGGGCGGGGAAACCACACTCCTATGTCAAGTTGGGGTCGGCCTCTAAATGGACGGGATTTGGATCCTAAATTTATTGTCAGGAAGTTTAAAAAAAGAGACTTATTGTGTTTCTATCACTCCAATATGACTGTGGTCACACTATACCTACACATAAATCTGTCCAAACAGCTTACAAAAAAGATTTTCATCATAGGTGCCCTTTAACATCCGTAAACAAGCGTTTACTGCAAAATGTCTTTTAGACTTTAAGTATTTTTGAGACTTGTGGATTTCCATAAAGTGTTCTTATAGAAAGAAAGCATCCAAAATCTGGGTTCTCGCACCTTGGTTAACTTTAAATTCAAGGAAGTTTCATACTCTCAAATTAAAGGACTTTCATATGGGGACACATTTCAACTGTAAAAAAAAAACACAGTAAAAAAATATTTGTAAATTGACAGTTTTCCGTATTTTGTGATTCATTCATTTTTCCCACTTAATTATGCTTGTGAATTGCATTATGGGACCTTGATTTTTCCTTCAAAAGCTTTTGATGCTGTAAAAGTGACTTTTGTTGACATTTTTATTAGTTTGAAGTGATATATTGTCTGGGTTGGTGTCGTAATTTACGGAACAAAAATCTAAAAATAAGCTGCCAGTACATTTTCTGTTATTTTACAGACTTAATTCTCTATATTTCTTAAACAATATATTTTCTCAAACTACTAAAATGTCAATATAAGTCACTTTGTTAAAGTGTAGAGTTGAATTTTCAACATCAAAAGTGGACAGAGCAGAAATAAAACTCCCATAATGCAATTTACATCCATAAATAAACAGAAAACACCTGTGAATCACAAAATATGGAACCTGTCAAGTAACAGATATTTTTACAGTGTACATTGTGTTACCTTATCAGACACACTGTTACAGTTTAGTCAAAACACAACTATGCTTTTTTAGAATTCATTTTTGCATTGATATTCTATTTGTTGTATTTCTGTTTTGCATAAAACTGGAAAATATTAGGCACATTCTATTCTGTACTCTAAAATGATCTGCTATTCACTTTTGAATGGAAAAGAGGTGTGTCTGTTAAATGTTTATAGCATAAAACATTAATAAATGCATAAATACATGTAACAAAATTAAATAAAGCAAGCTAGTATGCAGAGACCACAAAGTGTTATATGCAAAATAACATGCCAGTGGACCAGAGGGTTTAATATTTAATTTTGTTCTAGAAAATAAATTTGAGCACTTTTAAGAAACATCTATGTGTGTTTATTGTCAAAAACTTTCTTTAATAAGTATGTTGATAACTACTAGTTTTTCAAAAATCTTTTCATCTGCATTGTCCTTCCTTGATACATTTCTCTTCTATATTCCATCAATACTAAAGACTTCACGCTTACTGAGATAAGTACATTCTCCAAGTTAAAATGGATTACACTGGCAGAAAGGATAGATTTCAAAATCCTGAAAGTGGATGGCGTGCACAGCATAAGATTTGCATTCCTCAGCATAGACAAAGCTTGAGGATTTCATGGTCGCACAGTAAAATGAGATTCTTGTGACTTAAGGCTATGGAGTAAATCAGACACCGTCCCGGTGCCGTACCCTCTTAAGCCATTGTTTTCAACCTCTTAGTTTAGAGCTGTCACATAGGGTGTTTTGGGGGGCACTAACTACCGGTGACACCATAGAGGAGTGATACGCACCAGGCTGCAGGGTCGTACTCTGCCCAGACGCGGATGAACTCATCCAGGTGATGAGGCCCCAGAATAGAAGCATCACGTGTCAGGTATTCAAAGTTATCCATGATGACAGCCACAAACAGATTCAGCATCTAATGGAGATAATGGAGAGATTATAAAAATTAGCAAAGGAAATCTTAATCACAATTCTTATTGGATAGATAATTTATTTATTTATTTATTTATTTATTTATTTATTTATTTATTTATTTATTTATTTATTTATTTATTTATTTATGCATTTATTTATTTATGCATTTATTTATTTATGCATTTATTTATTTATTTATTTATTTATGCATTTATTTATTTATTTATTTATTTATTTATTTATTTATTTATTTATTTATTTATTTATTTATTTATTCATGCATTCAATTAATTAATTAATGAATTAGTTTGTTTGTTTATTT
This sequence comes from Danio aesculapii, assembly GCF_903798145.1. Taxonomy (NCBI): domain Eukaryota; kingdom Metazoa; phylum Chordata; class Actinopteri; order Cypriniformes; family Danionidae; genus Danio; species Danio aesculapii. The sequence continues at coordinate 30,899,884 of NC_079455.1, read as the reverse complement.
ATTTGTTAGTTTGTTTATTTCAAATAAAGCTAATGAAAACCATTGCAATCCTATTCATAAAAAAGGAGAACACTTTTTATGGCAAACGCAACTCAAACCCTTTGTGCTGCTAAATATTTTATTTTTGTTAATTTTATTTAAAGGAGCATAATTTATTGTTTTTACAATACGATTTCATTTGTTGGTTTCAGTTCATTTGAAAAGGTACTTCATTAATCTAAGTTAATGTCCACATCATATAAATCTTTTGATTTTAAATCATTTTTGGTAAACTACTTAACAGAGCATGATCCAGGGGCGTCGCTAGACCCAATTCACTGGGGCACGTGCCCCAGTAAAAATCTCCAGTGCCCCAGTAAATGCATTGAGATATGATTTACTTCATATGCAAGTGTATTTATTAAGAGTGGTAATTCCGAAATAAAGACAATATTCTCTATGTGCAACCGAACCAACGCTGGTGAAAGCAATGTGTTTAATCAAAAAGCAAACTGACGCATCTCCGCGCGTGTGCGCAGAGAACACGCGCGCCTCTCGCACGCGCGCCCCTCGCCCGCGCAGCTCTTCTTCTGAGAGTCCCGGTAGTAAACATGCGCGCCAAAAAAGCAGGCTACCTGCTTGTTACGCGCCGCTCATGCGTTGTAAAACCGGCATAACAGCCTTTTTTGTTTTGCAAGTGGACAAAAATAAAGTATAAACAATATGATGGTGATCTTACTAAGCATGCCTCCTCATAGATTTTTTGTATGAAGCAAAAAGGAGGGATGACGAGTCAGGGAGGTAAGACTTAACAAACCTAATTCTCTGCCATGTGTCAAGTCTAAGACAACAGATAATTCTATAACACATCTTTTTTTGTATTTTATTGAATTGTCAATAGAATTTCAATCAAAAAAAATTAATATTTATGCAAAAGTAATTTCTTAAATGATCTCAGCAGATCACTCCAGTTATCTTAACATTGTTTTCCAGTTACATTTAAGATTATTTTGAAGAATAATTGTATAATAATAAGAATACTTTTATTTATAGTAACTATAATATACATATGTGTATATATATATATATATATATATACACATATATTTATTTATAGTAACTATAATATACATATGGGGGGGGGGGGGTTGGGGTGGGCGGCGAGGGAAGAGGGTACGTGCCCCAGTAGAGCTTTATGTCTAGCAACGCCCCTGGCATGATCTATAACAATGAATAGCTGTTTATTATCTTAAGTTAACAAACATTAGTAAATACAGTAACAAATTAATTGGCCATTAGTTATTGTTTCCTTATGCATTAACTAGAAAGAGTAAAGTATGAGTAAACCTAATTTTGGCTACAAATGCAAAGTGTTAACAGTTACTGTTGATTAATTCATGCTGACATTTAAAAAATGTCTATAAAATATTTCTACTAAATATTATTGACTCCAAATTATTAATTAATTCATTCATTTATTCATTCATTCATTCATTTTCCTTCGGCTTAGTCTATATTTCAGAGGTTGCCACTACAGAATGAACCGCCAACTATGCCGGCATATGTTTTACGCAATGGATGTCCTTCCAGTTGCAACCCAGTACTGGGAAACACAAGTCACACACACACTCACACACTTCGGCCAATTTAGTTTATTCAGTTCACCTATAGTGCATGTCTTTGGACTTTGGGGGAAGCTGAGCACCCAGAGGAAACCCACATGAACACAAGGAGAACATGCAAACTCCACACAGAAATAGCACACAGCAGACACTCAAACCAGCAACCTTCTTGCTGTGAGGTGACAGTGCTAACCACTGAGCCACTATGCTGCCCGACTCTAAATTATTAAAAGTAAAACAGCCATGTCTTATGTTGAGTTTATAACAAATGCAAAGAGATTATGTGCATCGCAACACACACTAGTTTACTCTCAAAATCTTTTTCCACCTTATGCAAATTTCTTGCTTTTTTTTTTAACTTGTGTTTGATTGTTTTTTGATTTGTAGGTTTGAGATGTTCTGCACTTACCAGAAATGAGCAAAGAAAGATGAAAGAGACAAAGTAGAAGTATGCAAAATCACTGCCGCACTCTTTCCCACTGTAGCCAGATTCTATATCGCAATATCTTTCACTCAGACAAGCCAACATGATCTCGTGCCAAGCCTCCCCTGTAGCACTTCTGTAACACACAAGCACACAAACACAGTTAAAGCTACAAACAGGTTTTTTTGTGTGTAATCTGCCACTGTGAGCTTAATTTACTACAAGGAGTTGCACTTAAAGGGATAGTTCATGCAGAAATTTAATTAAAATTTACTTTCTATTTACTCACCCTCAAGTGGTTCCAAATCACAAGTTTCTTTCTTCTGTTGACAAAAAAGATGACCTGTAACCACTGACTTCCAAAGTAGGAAAAACAAATGCTATGGAAGTCAATGGTTACAGGTTTTCAACATTTTTCAAAATATCTTATTTTGTATTTAACAGAAGAAAGAAATGAATAAAGGTTTAAAACAAGTAAAGGGTGAGTTAATAATTTTGTTTCGGGTGAACTATCCCTTTAAGTTTCATGATACAGCTATACAATGACAATAAAAGGAGTTTGATTCTTAAATGGTAAGAAATTCAAATGCAGATATTACCTGAACAACAACATGAGGGCCTGAAAAAAGGTGCGGAAGTTATTGTGAATGTTGATGGCCGAGTCTTCATTGTTCAACGCGATGTTACCAAACACCTGACACAGAGAGAAAGCACATTAAGCTTTCTAATTTCGGATGAATTACAGACAATGCAAGCATTTTTTGGTGGAGACTGGCAGAATAAATACATGGCACAATGTGTGCACTTTTCTATTGAGGCAGCATGAAAATACCTGGAGGGACCGTGTCAATAATTCAGACTGCCTGCAGGGTTTGTTACAGTAAGCATCTGCAGAATTAACAAGGCCACATACACATATTGTACAAACTGTGACTCATGCTTATGAATTTTATGACTTTATGCCAGACTGCAGACATATAAATAAACACACTGACTCACTCAAATCTACAGCTAAAATGCCCCAACAGAGAGTCAAATTAATCTCAATAATCTGTCGGCTGAAAACATTACAAAAAGTACATCTAGTGACCAATATTTTAGGGTGGCATATGTACAAAAGTGTATAGTTATTTATAAACACTTTTCTGATGTCACTGATATATCAAACCCAGTGCTGACAGTGTGCTTTTTACTATTCCTAAAATTGTCTGTCAGTTTTTAGAAACATTTTGTGCCATATGTCCAATTGACTTGTAATATCCATGTGAAGTTCATAATATCTGCACTATTTGTGCAGGGTTAGCAGAAAAAGTAAATATCCAACCAAACAAAATACACTGGTACCTAGTACAAAAATTGCTACTTAACCCTTATGTGCTGTTGGGTAGAGCTGCCCGATAAATCGAAATAAGATCGCGATCTCGATTCGACCCTACACGCGATCTTAATTCAGCTTTTCTACGATTCAGCCAATTATATTTTCAAGGTCAGGAGAGAAGCGTAAAGGCAGACGCACGAGTGGACAGCAACATGGACAGCAATGAGCAACGTGTCATCACTTTACTGTGAATTAACAAACAGGACAAATTTAAAGTCTATTCAAGTCCACCATTCCAAGTCTACACAAAATTTAGCATCTTGACCAACAGTAGACGTACACACAGGCCAAATAATGTTAAAGGCTTTTTAAAGGCTAACATTTAAAGGCCTAACTGGGCTAATTATGTTAATTAGCCAAGTTGGGGATATTAGGCAAATCATTGTTTAACGATGGTTTGTTCTGTAGACAAAAAAAATGCTTAAGGGGCTAATAATATTGACCTTAAAATAGTTTTAAAAAATTAAAAAACTACTCTACTTTACTTTAAACAAAATAAACCAAAATAAGACTGAATAAGAAGAAAAAAATCTTATAAGAAATACTGAAATTTTCTTCTGGAGAAAGTCTTATTTGTTTTATTTTGACTAAAATAAAAGCAGTTTTTTTTATTTTTTAAAACCATTTTATGGTCAAAATTATTAGCCCCTTTAAGCTATGTATTTTTTCGATAGTTTACAGAACAAAGCATCATTATACAATAACTTGCCTAATATCCCTACCCTGCCTAGTTAACCTAATTAACCTAGTTAAGCCTTTAAATGTCACTAAGCTGTATAGAAATGTCTTGAGGGGGGCTAATAATTCTGACTTCAACTATATATATATATATATATATATATATATATATATATATATATATATATACATATTATGTATAATAATGTAGTTGAATCAAAATTGAAGTGAATCAAAAGGTTTTTCAAAATTGACCTGAGACAAAAATGGATGTTGTTCAATTGTATTTGGACAATTTTGAAAAAAGTTGTGATCCACTTCAAATGTAGACTACTTTATATGTCTTATTGTTGTGCTGCTTAAATGCTTCACAAAAAAAGTGAGACATTTTTTTTTTTTACTGGGGTGGTATCTTTACAAAAGGTACACATTTGTAAAGGGTCCATATTGGTACCTCAAAAGTATATATTAGTACCTAAAAACTTAAGAGGAACATATTTGTACTTTTTAGGTACTAATATGTACCCTTGAGGTATTAAAATGGACCTTTTAGGTACAAATTTGTACCTTTTGAAAAGGTACCTTCCCAGTGACAGCTTGTGTACCTTTATCTCTGAGAGTGCAAAGTAACAAAAACATGAAGTTCTGATCGATTTAATGCAGTGCATCTTTGCTGAATAAAAGCATTTATTTCTTACAAGAAGGCTTTGCTGTCAGTAGTCCTATACCAACAAATAATTTGCAAGTATTTATAAGAGTTTAAGTGTAAAAATATGAATTGAAATAATCTGGGTTCCTTTTCCCCTAACAAATTCGTTACAAGTTCAACACATTTGTACAGAATGATAAGGTGAAAGCCGATGTGCACATTAACAACCCATCACATTGTAAATAAATCTCATTTTAATATTAGAGAGATGGAAAAGCAGGTTAAAAATCACGTATTACTTTGAATAATGAAGCGAATGAAGATTTTAAAGCGCACAGTTGATTGCAAGTCTTACTGATGCTGTTATTCCCCCAGTCTTACAGGATACAATTAGCAGTGATTTACAATGCGGTCTTAATCTCCTCGATGGCAGACGCCATCATTTCCAACACAATCTGGGAGATTGCCTGTGCATCCTTAAACGAGCAATCAAACTTAAAGATGAGATCCGCCCGTTACACTAGAACAATGGCCTCTTCGCACAAAGGCTATAATATGCTGAAGCTTTCATATGGAAAAACACCACCTGCCCAAGCAAACTGCTTTTTACACTTTTGCCAAGATCAATAATCTCTCCATCATGTTGAAGCTGTAAATGTGAAGTGAGATGCATGTAGCAGCTCTGACGATGAATACACATGGAGAGCTGCATGATGGGTAACGTTCTAAGAAACTGGGTCTCACCTGCATCCCAATGATAGCGTAAATGAAGAAAAGCATTGCGATAAGGAGACACACATATGGCAGAGCCTGAGGACAAAAAAAAGACAACGTTAGAATGATTAACCTTTAGATCCAAGATCAGTGTAAGTACATATGCATATCTATAACAACTAATGCAATAATACATTTAAACTAGAATCTTTCAGTAAGTACATTAGCAAGAAAATTATTGTTTACTCTTGATTTTATAAATAATTAATAGAAATAAAAAGTCATTATTTGCCAAAATCGATAATAAAAGAACAAATAAAGTCTATAAAGTTATCAATCTAAAGACCTGTAAACATCATCAAATTATAAAGTACAAATGTATATAATGTAATAATCATTAATTGTTTGTTAAAATTAATTTACAACCCCACACAAATATAAATAAATGTTTATTGAATATGTAAATTATCTTTGACAATTAATGTTGCTCAAATTGTCCATGTAGAAAATAAAATATTTTGGTCTGACCTTAAAGGACTGAACAAAGGTCCAGAGAAGGATACGAATGGTGTATCCTTGCCGGAGGAGTTTAATGAGACGTGCCGCCCGGAAGAGTCTCAGGAAACTCAGATTAATCCTCTTATCCTGGATAAAAGTAGGGAAAAAAAGATCAGGGATGCATCACTGCCATGGTATATAAACCCAAAAAGAGGACACATCTACAGTCAGTCTTGAACAGCCTCGGCTGCAGCTGTTACATTTATTGATAAGGTGTTAAAATTAGTTAGTCCCATGCAGTGTTGTTGACAGTCTGGTAATGATGCATGAATAGTCTTGCATTAACATGCTTATAAATAGAAATAAATGTATGTATAAAAATGGGTGGTATGCAAGTTATAGTATATCACAGCTGAATAATTTTGTTAGCTAATTTTAAAACCATAAAACATACTTTCACTTCAAACTAAACTAAACTAAACTAAACTAGACTAGACTAGACTAAACTGGCTAATAATAGCTTGTACTAAAGCCATAGAAAACACTTTTACTTCATTAAACTAAACTAAACTAAACTAAACTGGCTAACACTAGCTTACATAAAAGCCATGTAAAACATATTTTCAGTTGATTTAACACACTAAGCTGAACTAAACTAAACTAGCTAATAGTAGCTTTATGATCACTTCATTAAATAAAACCAAACTAAACTAAACTAAACTAAACCAAACCAAACCAAACCAAACCAAACCAAACTAAACTAAACTAAACTGGCTAATACTAGCTTTTACTCACTAAACTAAACTAAACTAAACCAAACCAAACCAAACCAAACCAAACTCAACTCAACTCAACTCAACTCAACTCAACTCAACTCAACTCAACTCAACTAAACTAAACTAAACTAAACTGAACTAGACTAGACTAAACCAAACTAGACTAAACTAGACTAGACTAAACTAAACTGGTTAATACTAGCTTGTACTAAAGCCATAGAAAACACAATTTTACTTCATTAAACTAAACTAATCTAAACTAAACTAAACTGGCTAATACTAGCTTACATAAAAGCCATATAAAACATATTTTCAGTTCATTTAACAAACTAAGCTATACTAAACTAAACTAGCTAATACTAGCTTATGATCACTTCATTAAATTAAACTAAACTAAACTAAACTAAACTAAACTAAACTGGCTAATACTAGCTTATACTCACTAAACTAAACTAAACTAAACTAAACTAAACTAAACTAAACTAAACTGGCTAATACTAGCTTATACTCACTAAACTAAACTAAACTAAACTAAACTAAACTAAACTAAACTAAACTAAACTAAACTAAACTAAACTAAACTAAACTAAACTAAACTAAACTAAACTGGCTAATACTAGCTTACATAAAAGCCATATAAAACATATTTTCAGTTCATTTAACACACTAAGCTGAACTAAACTAAACTAGCTAATACTAGCTTATGATCACTTCATTAAATTAAACCAAACCAAACCAAACTAAACTAAACTAAACTAAACTAAACTAAACTAAACTAAACTAAACTAAACTAAACTAAACTAAACTGGCTAATACTAGCTTATACTCACTAAACTAAACTAAACTAAACTAAACTAAACTAAACTAAACTAAACTAAACTAATCTAAACTAAACTAAACTGGCTAATACTAGCTTATACTCACTAAACTAAACTAAACTAATCAAAACTAAACTAAACTAAACTAAACTAAACTAAACTAAACTAAACTAAACTAAACTAAACTAAACTAAACTAAACTAAACTAAACTGGCTAATACTAGCTTATACTCATGCCATTAAACTAAACTAAACTAAACTAAACTAAACTAAACTAAACTAAACTAAACTAAACTAAACTAAACTAAACTAAACTAAACTAAACTAAATAACTAAACTAAACTAAACTAAACTGGCTAATACTAGCTTATACTCACTAAACTAAACTAAACTAAACTAAACTAAACTAAACTAAACTAAACTAAACTAAACTAAACTAAACTAAACTAAACTAAACTAAACTAAACTAAACTAAACTAAACTAAACCAAACTTTTAAACTAAAACTATAACAGGAACATTTACATCAAATTTTAAAAAATGATAAATATTACATGATGTGAATTAATTAACAAATAAAGTATTTGCTTTAAAGACCCAACATGTTTAATTTAATTATCAAAATATGTGAAACTTTCTATTGGGAAGAGAAAGAGATTAAGGTTACATCTATTTGATTAGCATCCATTCGCCTCCTTATTCCTCAATAAACATATTCCTTTTTATAGCACATGATAAAAGTTTTACCCTCTTCAATATGTTCTATTTGTTTATCTTATCAAATCATCAATAAGACTAGTTCTGAATCACTGTGCATACCACCCATCTCTACTTTTATTTCAATACAGGGAAACAAAGGGAAAACAATAGGGAAGATCTATTCGCCACTGTGAATAGAGCTTCACATCTCAGCCTGGAGCTGGACTGAACAAGTTCATCTGATCTCAGCAGGTTTAAAGGTGAGCATTCAAGATTAGCCTGAAGATGTTTGACAGGAGGAGAGGTTTGGAAAGAGACAGGCAGTGCAGGAGCAATGAAGCCACTTACCGTCTGCGCAGTCCGATTGGGGAAAGGAAGGGGACAGGTGCCAACAGAGATTTAGCATGGAAATAAGAGTCACAGTGAAATTGTTAGGAGAAGCCCAAGTCTGTTCTTGACAAGCAGAGATGCGCCTGTCAACACTCATTGAGGGGAGATCTCCAGATCATCATCTTTACTAGGTGATTTGGTGTTAAAACAGGCTGTATGATTATAGGCTAATCCAGATTAATTTGATACAATCTAGTGAAAATTTAGCATTATGTTTACAAATTGCCCCTTTTTTTTCTTCATTTTTTGATTCACAGTGTGTTATACAGTTGAGATCAAAATAAGATAACTATTTGCAAACACTTACCTTTTATAGAAATAAAAATAAACATTAAATAATACATTTGAAGTCATTTTTAATATGGCTATTCTACAGTATTTTCAAAAAAACAACCAAAGCATTTAAACAAAAAAACAACCACAACATTATTTTGTGGAAAACTGTGATCAAAATTAAAGAGCAGCAATCACTGTAGCTCAAAAAAAGATTACAGTTAAAATGTTTGAAGTTTATAGCTGTCAAAAGGTATTAGTAAGTGCACATGACCTGGTATTGAATGACACCGTAAAAAATGCTGGTTCCACACAATAGATTTGTGTTGAGACAACATATGAAGGAATTAAGTAACTTATAAACTATATATAGTAATATAATATAAGTAATAAGTTACTTTAAAAAAGTAATAGATTACAAATTACTGATTACTACTGGAAAATTGTAATCTGATTACATTATTAATTACTTTACTTTGGAAGTTACCTTTAAAACATATACAACATATCTATAAAAATATACTGCAGCCCTTTCGGTAATTTAATTTTCACTCAAAAACATTACAATGGGTTGATCACAGCAGCTTGACATATTCAAAAGACTTTAGTTTGCCCAAAACCTAAAATACTCTCATCATTCACTTGTTCCAAACCTGTTTGTCCTTTTTTTAATAGAAAAGAAAAAACTGGATGCCTGTAACCATTGACATCCATAGTATGAAAAAGCACTGCATTGTTTGGTTGTTGTGTGTCTGAGGTAATTAGTCTACCTAAATGTACATATTCCAAAGAATGAAGCTCAGTCAGTTATTGTCACCTGACTCACGATTTTCAAATGAGTGCGCCTGAGAAATGCGAGCACGCCCAAAATGCGCTCCCAATATATGGGCGCGCGAGCACAAAAGACGCAATATATGAATGGCCCCATAAGCAGCTTCTCTTTACATTCAGAAGATATGTTCACTCCCGATTCAACACATTTTTAAAAAACATTTTGCCTGCTTAGGCTGAGTTGGGCCGCTGTGTTTTTGGGCGCCGGTGCCCTTGGTGACGAGTCTTGTCATAGAATGCTTTCTGTTCTAGTGCTCGAACAAGTTGCTGGTTGAGTTAAAAGCAGTCGAAAGTTCTTTACACTGCATTTCACAGCAATATTTTTGTTTTTACGCTCAGTGAAATCAAAGTAATGTCTGTATTTCCATTCGAAGAAGCAAGCACTCTCTACAGCAGCTATTTCAGCTTGCGTTCTCCAGCAATTAACAGCAATTATTAACTGACATGGCAGCAGAAAACATGATTTAAAATAAACGTTTTTTTCTTTACAAAAACTATATTTATAATGCAACGCAATTACATTGACTTTAGTAACTGTAATCAGATTACACAAATTTAAAATGTAATTCGTTACATTACTGCGTTTCTCAAAAATGTAATTAGAATACAGTAACCTGTTACTGTGAGGTGTGTTACACCCAACTCTGATATTATATAATATTATAGTAATACAGTATAACTTCTTTGTTTTTACAAATTTAAGTGGATTGAACATAAACCAATGAAGCTGTCTCCCCAAAAATGTAGAATTGTGTTGTTCCAGCTCCTTTAAATGAGTAGTTTGAACAAACAGCAGATGCTATTTTTGAGTGGACTTCAGCACATCTGCGGCAACAAGACATCAAGACATCACTAGTCTGAGCACAGACAGACAGTCTCTAACAGAATATCACCAGTGTCTCACCCCCGATCACACTAACACATTTTTTTGTAGTGATAAGCACCTTTTTAATATTGTTTTCTATTGAGAGTGAGCGTTTTGCACCCAGAGTGCCTCACGTCCTAACTGCCTGCTTTGCCTCATGTTTTAGACAGAGTTCTCTGAGTGTCTGCAAATGAAAAAGTCAACTCTGTGAACCTGACATCACATGCTCCAGAAACCAAGACCGTTGATAGAGTGGTTGCCTAGCAACATAAAAAGTGCAGCGCACTGCTCTTTTCTGAAGTCAACAAAAAGGCAGTGCTGTGCACCTTCTGTTTCCAGAACTGATCGGCCCCTTACACTGCTCTGCTGTGATCTTGATTTGCTTATCTTCCAGTTTATTTCATAGCTTAGCAACTTCAGTGGGTTTCTTACGCTGTAACTTTATCAGCAAGATTTTTAATTGTGTTTGGATCAGGACTCTGGGCAGCCATTTCAAAATATCAACTTGTTCAAGTCTAGTAACTGCGTCACACATTTTTCTGTGGATTTTCTGAACATTTTTTTTATATTTTCTTTGTAGTTTGTTTTTAATGGACAACCAGAATTTTTTGGGGACTTGAACAAATAAGTGATATACAATATTAGTAAACCTGTATTATCCTAGAACATACAGATTTGGAATGACCAACTTCTCATATGACAACCTGCTGTCTAAGAGATGAAGTCACTTTTAGAACGGCTCACCATCTTGAAAGTCATTGAAAACTGGAAAGTTTGGAAACAGGGTTTGCTACATAATTGAGGAATTGAGGCGGAACCAAGTCATTGTTTTGCAAGTCACAGGCAAATCTTGAGACTTTGGATTTAAGTTTCAAGTCAAGTCCCAAGTAGAATCAGAGAAGTCCAAGTCGAGACTCAAATCTTATTTAATCAAATTTAGGACTCGAATCCAAGTCAAGTCACTGACTTGACATAGACTCGAGTTTACACCTCTGGAATTTACCAACAGATGTAAGATAAACACCAATAATTGAGAGGATTTGAAAGTGTTCTTTAATTTTGATCCGTATTCTTGATCAAATATCACAATTTATTATGATATTTGCATTTCATAAAATATATGCTTAAAATACTCTTTTACTCTTGTTACTGTAGGGTACTGTAGCTGTAAACAGGCCTAAGCAGTGACTTTATATTTTATGAAATTGTACAGTAGATTGTTCTCTAATTTAGATCTCAACTTTATATATTCACTGTGCAGGATGAGAAAATATATATTCTCAATAAATGTCCTTGTTTTATAATTCTTTTTAAATATTTTTTTTATTAAAACCATGGCTTTTGACTATTAAAATGACCTATAATACTTCCAGGTTTTCAATGGAACTCTGTCCCCGTGATTTTAACCACAGACAAACTGAAAGCAGACTAAAAGTGCAACACAAATGTGACACAAATAATGCATAAAGCTCACATAAAAGAGATATCAAGTTAAACGTATATAGAGCCTCTCAGCTGCAACATCCACTGAAGACAGACAGTTATATTATTTATAGCTTCTCTCATATACGTGTTGAGATTTAAAGCGATTAAAATATGAGATTCTCAAAAGCTTTGATGCGTCTCTTTGATGACTCACCTTGATCTCAGTAACCAGGATGTCTGTGATGCTTCCCAGAACAGTAACAAAGTCAAAAATGTTCCAAGCCTCTTTCAGGTAGTTCTGCAAAAATGGAGAAAAATATTAAAAGTACAGCAATTAAAATCAAATTCCACCATTTTCTGAATACATAGAGTTTAATAACAGAGAAGACTTTGGTTTATGGTTTTAATTTTCATTAATTTAATAACACAGTGTCAGACTTTTGAAATCAGCTGAGTCGAATCTCCAATAAAGAGTGCTATTCATGTGCAAAGTTGAGTTTTTCTATAGAAAGAGTTCAAAATGAGTCACTTATGAAGTTTAATTTCAGTTATTATGCTGTATTTTAATGCAGGTACATTAATAGATGGTAAGGCTCTAGAGTCTAATTTCTGAAAAAAGACTTTTCATTACAGCTAAACTTTTTGAATAAATTAATTATGATTACCCCACTTAAATCCTGCACTTTTTCTTAGACAACATTGTCTGATTTTTTTCTGTTTGGAATAGAGACATTTAACTCATGAACATGAACTATATTAAATATAACAATTTTATCCATGAAAGACAGATGAAGTGGGCTTATAACTAAAAGGGCACACTTTACACTACCTGACAAAAGTTTTGTCGCTTATCCAAGTTTTGGAAACAACAAATAATGGCTTGACTTCTAATTAATAATTTGATATCAGAAGAATTTGATGATTATGCCTTGATTTTTACAGAAATACTGTACAGTACAGAATACAAAGTCATGGTGCAGTGGAAAAAAAGAATTAATATTGTGCATGTCTTCTATGAGCTTGGAGGACTGCATCCATACATCTCTGCAATGACTCAAATAACTTATTAATAAAGTCATCTGAAATGGCCAAGAAAGTGTTCTTGCAGGACTCCCAGAGTTCATCAAAATTCTTTGGATTCATCTTCAATGCCTCCTCTATCTTACCCCAAACATGCTCAATAATGTTCATTTCTGGTAACTGGGCTGGCCAATCCTGCAGCATCTTGACCTTTTTTGCTTTCAGGAACTTTGATGTGGAGAATTTGCCCTCTCCTGTTGTTTGTAATGTAATGGGCATCACAAATGTCTTGATACCTCAGGCTGTTTATGTTGCCATCCACTCTGCAGATCTCTTGCATGCCCCCATAATGAATGTTACCCCAAAACATGATTATTCCTTCACCAAACTTGACTGATTTCTGTGAGAATCTTAGGTCCATGTGGGCTCCAATAGGTCTTCTGCAGTATTTGTGATGATTGGGATGCAGTTCAATGGATGATTCATCAGAAAAATCGACCTTCTGCCACTTTTCCAAAAGATCAACTAGAAGCCATTTTTTTCACTATCTCACTAAACTTTTATTTACAGTAAAACATTTTCCTTCACAATGATATTTGTGTTTTGAGTGTTTTTTGCACATCCTGTCATAGCGGTGACAACACGTTATAAAAGCGCACACATTTTGCATAAGGATCAATGATTAATTCATTGATTGATAATTTGAACAACACTTAATCATGGGTATTTGCGTTTTTACAAGTGAAGTCAGTTTTAAAAGGTTTTATTTTCTTCTGGTCAAATTGGCCCTCGCAATTTTTGAGAAGCAAGTCCGCTCAAACCAAGGCATCCCGAAATGCAGACATCGCTGAGACATGTAATAGATCTTTCATGGCAGGATGGTCTGTCAGGTGTCGTAGCCTTGGGTCCTGAGTGCCGCAAAGATTAGTTGACTGCTGCTAGACACGGATCCCGGACAGAAAAACATGAGCGAGAGCCATTCATCAAGCCTGAGCGCCGAACAGGTGGAGGTAAACGCAGGCGTCACGCACCAGAAAAGCTTCTTAATAAATGAGTCTCATAAATGGAAATGGTGCTTGAGATGAGACCTTCTGCTGCAGGTCAGACCAGCCGGCGCTGAGGAGAGATTTATGATGCGCTCTTACTGTACTCATACTTACACACTGGGCTCAGCCACGGGGCCGTCATTATACCTCTCACTGGTTTCACAGCCCTCAATCAACCAACATGGATACGCTTTCTTGCTCACATCACTCATTCTTACTCTCAGTTTATTCTGCTCATCGTTACTGTGCATTAAACTTTTAACGAGCACAAAGTCTGCTCCATTCTATAGTTTTTTTCTGACCAATAACAGCTCTGTTAGACTGATCTGTAAAATCTACCTTTCTATCCATCCATCCATTTGTAACCCCTCCGATTCAAAACCCACCTGCCTGCTCTGTGCAGGGGTTGAACCATTGATTTATCATTATCTAACGAGGAGGCTAAATCCATGGACTCTAGCTTGTGTCCCTAAATCACCTATTGAGAGCAGAGGAATGAGGTTTACCAGCACAGCACTCACCAGCTGGCCGTTGTTACACTCACCCCCTAAACTTTACTCACATCTGGGTCACGGCACCAATGTAAATCCTCTGGACCAGCAATCACCAACCTCTCAGATCAAGGAGATGGGTGCTCCAACAAGGAGCCTAAAGACCGTGGACTGGCTTGTGTCGCAATAGCACCTCTTGAGATCAGAGGAACCAGCACAGCAGTCATTAGCTGACTATTGTTACTTTCACCCCCTAAACCTCACTCACATCCGGGTCATGGCACCAATATACCACCTCCGGTCTGATACTCACTGCCCCCTCAGAGCTGGGCTCAAATAAACAATTCCTACATGAGAGATGGGCACTCTAAGGAGAAGGCAAAAGACAGTGGCCTCTGTTGTTTGTTGTTAAAGCACCTCTAAACCTCACTCCCATCTGGGTCATGGCACCAATGTAGCCCTTCTGGTCTGTCATCTGCCGCTACAGCACTTCGTGAGATCATGGGAGTGAGGTTTACATAATAACAAAATTACATAATGCACACTGCCACTTTAGCTCTCAAAAGACAAACTTTAAAGGACAACATTTTAACCTACATGGTCTTTATCAGGTCACACAGGAAACAACGACTCAAGATATAGTAAAACTCTACACATTACGCCTGCAAACAATAATCACCTCAATTAACCAATGAGTAAATAAGTAAGTGAAGTAAGTAAATTAGAAAAATACACAAATAAAAAAACTGAAAACAATTGAAACAATATATATACAGCCACGGTTACGTATATAAAATAAAAATAAAAATTCTCTGACTTAATCATATCAATGAGCTCTAAAATGGTAATTAACATGGGTATCTAATGGGTATCTATGATTAGTCTAGCAAACCATGATCAATTCATAATGAAACACCTTCTGTGCCTTTCGGGTTCAGTACCATTTTTATAATGAAAGAACTTCTAGTTTTTCTGCTTTTAGTTGTGCTAAAGGCTGGGGGATATAGCAAAAATACAATCTCAATAATTATTTTGCATATTGAAAGATAACTATACATATACATATATCGATATCAGTTGTTAATGCTTCTAGATTTAAAAGAGTACCAGTGACTGAAGCCACAAATGTTAGAAGGTCCATACCAGTGGTGTAGCGTAAAATGCGTAAGCCTACCTGTATGAGGTGCTTATGATCAGGCGAAGTGAAGAGCGGGGGGATGGGTGGTGGGAATCACGCGGGGCCCCCAATTACGCGGTGCGTCTACTACAACGCGACGCCACTGATCCATATACTGGTCCGCAACGCCACTAGCTAATATTTTCGGCCAATAAATTTTCGGTGGTACATCTCTAATATCAACACACTTTTAGATTCCCATTGTTGTACATTTCTGCTGTGTGATTGGCTCAATGGGCTTATCATTTTTATTGACAAATTTCATCACGATTTGATACAATATTGTTTATCGACCCAGCCCTAGTTGTGCTACCCATGGAGAGTAACTATCAAATGTTGACTATATTGATAAAGGTAATATGACAGTGTGTCAAGTCTCACCAGAGGGCCGAAGGCGATGACCTTGAGAACACACTCCAGTGTGAAGAGCGCAGTGAAGATGATATTCAGCCACTTCAACATGTCCTCATACGGTTTAGGAGCACCATGAAACTGCAGAAAGCACAAACACACAGCGATAGTGACTCACTAAAAAATTCAGAACACCTGTAAAATGAGAAATTACTTATTCACAACTGAGGGTCCACATACATCAGTTCACATGCATTAAGCAAGACTTCTGAAGCTCAGTCAGAGCACTGACATCTCTCAATGTGTGTCTACAACCTTGGCAGTGTTTTTATAACTGAAAAAATAAAAATAAAGGAGCAAAGGGAACTTCCTGTTGGCAGTTTACCAGGCAAACCATTGACTGATGAACTTTGGGCCGCTCTAGACATTATGCCTGGATGTTTAAAAGCACTGATTTAATTTCAAAAGCCTCTTTTTGTTCGATTTCAAATTAATTAGACAGTCCTCTGGATTACTGCCAGGCCACAGAGAGTTCTGGGAGAAATAAAAGCATCCTAGATAAATGACTGAACATAAATTTCCATTTTTAACCTGTTTTTTATTTTTCACATAACCGGAGCCAGTTTATATTATGGTAAGTGTTATCTGATACAATGCACTTTTTCAAGATTCAGGATTCTTTATAGAAGTATTTAGTACAGCGAAATTTGAGAGTAGATATATGTCTATTTACATTGATTAAATTACACTCAATGTCTCTTTTAACGAAAATGCAAGCACTCTGTCCATTCATAAGTGGAAAACTCTTGTGGTTGTGTATAGAGAAGGGACTAATACTGACTTGTATAGCAAGCCGTTTGAAACAGCATTATCCAAAAAATCAATAAATAATATGTACATTTTAACACTATGGGCTCTATTTTAACGATCTAGGCGCAAAATCTAAAAGTGCATGGCGCAAAATCATAAGGTCATGTCCGAATCCACTTTTGCTATTTTAAGGACGCTAAAATAAGGTTTGTGCCCCCGGCACATGGTCTAACAGGGTTGTGCTTATTTTCTTAATGTGTTATGGGTGGGTTTTGAACATAACGTGCATTAAACCAATTAGAATCTCATCTCCCATTCCCTTTAAGTAGGTTGCGTCACGCCATGGTGCATTTGCTTGAACTTCACTAGCGAAAAAACAAGTTAAACTGACCATCTGCATCATGAAAATTAAGAATGAGCCTCCTCCATTTGCCTCTTTACTTTCTCTTTACTTTACTTTTACTCTTTACTTTACTCCTTCACTTTCATGGATGAGGAAAGTGTACTCACTGCACTGAAGACATCCATTAGCCTACATATTTAATTTAGTTTGTTAAGCGCAAAGATTTGTTTTAAAACTATTTCTAAATTCAGTTCTAATTTCAAACGAATAAAGGAATAATAATAATAATGAAGTGTTGTCAAAAGTTATATCCAAAGACACGTACTATTCATATGCCCCATATGGCGATGCATACGTCTCCAAAACCCGACAGGCAGACAAATCTAAACTTGTTTTTATTAAAACAAATATAAATATGCCTTTAAAAAATAATACTGCTAATAACAATAGCATTATATAAATGCAAAATGTGATGAATAAAATTGAAAAAAGCCCCCGTCATGAAGAAAGCATGGAGGTAGTGGTTTTTAAAGTTAAGTAGAAAATAATATTTTTTATAACAATTTATCTATTATTTTTTTATATGTAAAGGTATTTGTGTATTGCTGTACATACTGTGGGTATAAAGCAATGAATACACGTTTGGACTGGCATACGCGCTCTGCACTGGACTTTTAGTTGGTCAATGGCGCGGTCTATTTTAGTTTCTCAAAATAGCAACGTGAAAACAATGTGCCTTAGCACATCTCTTTTTTTAAACCGGCACACCCATGAGTTGCACAAGTAGTGCAAATGGATTTGCGATTTAAACAACATGGCGCAAAACATAAAAAATTAGGGGTGCGCTGGTTTGAAAATAGCAATAAATTGCGCCTTATAGCACCGGGTGTACGATAGGGCCCCATATGTACACATATTACATGTCACATTCTATTGACCTTATTCTTCAATGCGGAAGTGCACTCATTTTTGGGATTGTCTTAGAACTTCCGAT
Organism: Danio aesculapii; assembly: GCF_903798145.1. NCBI lineage: Eukaryota > Metazoa > Chordata > Actinopteri > Cypriniformes > Danionidae > Danio > Danio aesculapii. The sequence goes on along the minus strand of NC_079455.1, from coordinate 30,881,634 downwards.
TCATGGTCTATGGTAAAAATGACTAGGAATAATAAACGGCAGAAAATGGTCAAACTACTACCTCAACAAACAAGTGTTTGCCTGAATACACAGACAAAGCAGAATAATATAATAAGAAAAGCTGTTTGTAACATCAAGCAACGTAACAAGCTGTTTTTAACGTCTAAAATGAATGGAAGTGAATGACACCGGAAGTTACAAGCCCAAAAGATTCAAATGGCTCATACGCAAAGAATAAGGTGAATAGTACGACTACAGTTTAAGAAATTAAATCAGTATAAGACTAGCTAGCTTGAGAATAAATTCCACTTCTTTAACTTAACATTCTGAAGTTGGCAGTTTTTACCTTCATCATGAGCACCACTGTATTGATGGCGATCATGGTCAGGATGGAGTACTCAAATGGAGTCGACACTACAAACTTCCACATCTTGTACTGGTAAGAGTTCTTGTCTTGTGGCATGTAGCGTGTTAGAGGTTTAGCGTTGATGGCAAAGTCAATACAAGCTCGCTGTGGAAGAAATCAAAGCATAATGAGATGTTGAAGTGAATGTCTACAAGCGTACGTCTACTCATCATCTTGATCCTTCTGAGTTTGATTATTAGAAGAGCACAGCTTTTCCCAGAGCTCACCAAATCAAACGCATGAAAGGCTGTGAATGAATGAGCACTAGCGGACAAACATCAAACCAGCCACACAAACCAGAACAGACTTACAGCACGGTTAAATGTTTAATATCACAGTTTAATATCACATCTGAGAGAGGATTCAGATATACAGACACTGAAAGAGCCGCATATAAAGAAATCACATTAGAGAGAGAAATGAGAATATACATTTAAAGTGCTGGATTATTAGTGTTCCAAAAGCTTACATCATTTTGACTTATATCTTTTTTCTTTTTGTCCAAAATTCTAATGAACTCATTTATTAAGCTCAGGAAAAAGAAAAAAAATACATATTTAATTTGTACAGTACATTAAGGTGATCAGATTTCTGAAATGTAAACTGGCAATATTTTATAGTTTAGAGGTCAAAATATAAATGAAATATCTTAGTATTAAATTACTTGAAGTAATTAAGTGAAATGAAACTGGTAACTTAGCTTTTTGTGCTGTAATTTAATGATCACATTTCAAGCTATAATTAATTATCATTAATACATTACAAATTATGATAATGTTTGGCTAGTTCATCTGGCTAGTCAAACATTTATGTTTTTTAATAAAAATTAAATGACACAAAAGTCAAATTTAACCATTGAAAATAACAAACAAACCAAAACAATACTGTCATCTCAAAAATTATTGATTTGATTAAAGTATTACTCAGCATGAACAGGCTCTGAATGTGACATTAAAACAGCAGATTACAAAGAGCAACTATGAATAACATTTGTTTTATTCCCCCCCAAAAAACTGAATTATAATTATACAATTTTAAGGATGATTTCATCTTTAGCTGTATATAAAATATATATACTGTCACAATCTAACTTACTGACTTTTGAGAATTGGTCAGAGAAAAAAATCACAATGCATCAATAGATACATCTTTTTCTCCTATCCTTAAGGTTATTTCACACTGCCTCCAAAACTTTCGTCTGTCATAAAATTAAATCCTATTTGATTTTTTTCGCATCCAAAAAGGTGTTTGTTATGGGACTGAGAAAAACATCTTAAAGTCAATGTGAACCAAACGTTTCTGAGATTTTTGTTTCAGTATGTTGATGCACTTCTAACTAAAACAGAGCATTAAGTAGAGGGCAGGACTTTCTTTTGCGTATAATTCCCTTATAGCAAACTATCAGTAAGAGACGGTATTAAAATGCAGTTACCACTCTAAATGTGGAAGCAAAGGGTCAGACTTTGATTGAAGATTATTAAAACAAACCATTTTTTTAGTGGATTAATCTGCACTCGATTAATTGATCACCTTAAAAATAACAATATGAACTAGCAAAATAAACATTATACATTTTGACTTCATATGGACTTTAATACCGAGGCCTTAGTAAGCATCAGATAACAGAGTCAGAAAGTTGAGAGAGTTCAGCATGACTGGTCTTATAGCTCCTCCCGGGCTTTACTTCTGTACATGTGTTTGTCAAAGCAGTTTAAAGTCAAGGTAATAGAGATACAGACAGACAGATGCGTTGGTTTCACAAAGGTGAGATGAATTCTCTTAAGAGCGATCCTCTTCCAGGCATCTCACTACTGTCCATGCATGTATGAAACATGACTTTGACCTTGTATTTGCATGCACAATAAAAGTCCTATTTAAGCTGCTGTGGATGGTGCCTACAATTTGCCGTCATATTCTCTACTTGTCTGCTTATGGTTGATTTTAACTGACTATGTACTTTAGGTCCTACCTCATTCTTTTCCAAGCTGCACTCGGACATGGCTTTATCCCCTTGCTCCTGGAACGTGATGATGATCAAAGCCACAAAGATGTTGACAAAGAAGAAGGGAAAGACGATGAAGTAGACCACGTAGAAGATGGAGGTTTCCATGCGGTATCCAGGACTGGGACCCTGGTCTTCATATGTGGCATCAACAGAGTGTTTCAGCACACTAGAGAACACAGACAGGGAGAACGTCAATAATGATTTTTTTTAGCATTTTAAACCATTTTTTCAAAATAATAAAAGAAAAGAAATATAATATAATATAATATACATTTTTATATAAAATTAAAATAATATAAAACTAAATTAAATAGAAAATAAAGATTAAATATAATAAAGCATAAAATAAAGTTAAATTAAATTAAATATAAAAATGTAAGATAATATATATTAAATAAAAATTGAAAATAAATAATAATAATAAAACAAAAAATAAAATAAATAGAAATATAAAAATTCTCTCTCTCTCTCTCTCTCTCTCTCTCTCTCTCTATATATATATATATATACACATACATACATATACACACACATATATATATATATATATATATATATATATATATATATATATATATATATATATACATACACACACACACACACACTATACTATACCTTTAATAAAGAAAACTGAAATAGGCCTAAGATAGATACATATAAATTAAATACAAGTTTAGTTTCATGGCTAGAATTGTGTGTTTATACACTGTCTTTGCTCATAAAACTAGTAAAAGTAAGAATGCAGAGATATCACAGAGAACCAGAGGCAGCTTCTGAATGTAAAGAAGAATATGAATTAAATATGAAAAACTTTCTGGACTTTCTTGTTGCCGTGTCTGATTTTCCTCTCATAACCAAGTATGTTTTTCTATGAAATAAAAGAGTTAAGAGTAAGAAAGAAGCCAGTGGGTGGAATACTGATTATGCCAGAGAGAGCAGAGCAAGAAGAAAACCATCAGAGTAAGAGCAGTTACATTACATAAAGTATATATCATCACAGTGCGTCACAGTGTGTGTGAAGGATGAAGTCAACTCACAGTGGCCAGCCCTCTCCTGTAGACACAGTGAAGAGGGTCAGAAAGGCCCACAGGACGTTGTCATAATGGAAGTCGTACTTCTTCCACTCGCGCGGCTGCGTCATGGCCACTCCATCACTGCCGTACTCCAAGAATTGACCCCTGATGAACACACACCAATATTTCACCCTTCTGCTTTGATTCCTTCTCTTTTTCCTCTTAGTTTTCATTTAAAATACTTTCATTTCTATTCTAAAGATGAATACATTTCTTAAAGGTACAGTTCACCAAAAAAATTTAATTACCCATAATTTGCATTCTTATCTCTGGAGCTTCTGCTACGAATGTGGCTTACAGTACGTCAAGTTAACGTGCATTCAGCAGTTGTTGGAAGTCAGGTATTTGAGCTTATAATTTAACAATTATAAATACTAAGTGTACTTCACACAGGTGAGTGGGTTTGACAAACTACCTTCAGGATAAACTCTTTCCTCTCCGACACACTCCTCTCCATATACCCAGAGAAAAATAAATAAATATATAAAAATAAAAATAAATAAATACAGTACTTATTTATTGCAACTCTCTGATGATTTAAAGTGCTCCTCACTTGTAAGTAGCTTTGAATAAAAGCATCTGCTAAGTAAGTATACAGTAGTCAACATTTGAAGTGGTTCACAACCTTTCATCAAAGTTGTCCTAAAACCATTAAACAACACCCATTATTGCCTTAGGACAATTCTGAAAAACATGTTTGATCCACTTCAGATGTTGACTACTGTATTTAAATATCAAAAACACACATTAAGACATTTATTTCCCATAGATGTCAATGGGTACCAGATTCCAGCATTCTCCAAAATATCTTCTTTTTTGCTTAACAGAAGAAAGACATTTTGCAGCCATTTGAGAATAAAAGGTGAGTCAGTTTTCAATTTTGGGTGAACTATCCCTTAAAGAGTTTGGAACGCGTAAACAATGATACACTGAAAAAAATTTTGTCTGCAAATTTATTTGTGTTGAATTTAAACCAACCCAGGATCATTCTGAAAACGTACTGCTATATACATTTCTGGAAAGCGCCAAATACGTCCCAGGAGCTACGTTTTTTTGCAGTTTTTGTTTTCGCGAATCCACCAGAGGCCGCTGTGTACACTTTTTGAAATCTCACATTTCTCTCGTGAATGCCATTCGAGCCTGCTGTTATTACGTAAATCCACCAGAGGCCGCTGCCGACTGACTGACTGACTGATTGACTGATTAACTGACCCACCCTCCTCCTTCCCTAAAACCCAAACAATAGTGTTTTCAAAAGCACAGACTGACCCGCCCATCCACTTCCCTTAACCCATCTGACAGTTTTAAAAAGTAATCCAGAAAAAGAAAAGCCATCGCCTGATTTTTACCACGTTTTCAGATTTTACCATATTCTCACCCTGTTATTTACTTGTTTATTTTTTCGATTCTGTTTTTGTCTTACCTGCAACCTTTCTGCAACAGTTCTTCGCCAGACTCATACCCTGTCATTGTGGTCAACTCCTCTCTGCGTTTCAAGTCTGCTGACATACATGGCGAGCTACTGGACAAACTAGTAACAGCGGAAAAGCCGTCCATATGGAGGTGAGCGGTCAGCTGGTGAGCACGAAAAGGAAACGCTGTCTCACCGCCCCATAGCGTTCACTTTAAAGATGAAATGCAGCCATTAGTAGCTCTGGCTACATAATTTGAGATCTCCAGAAATGTATATAGGGCTACGTTTTCAGAATGATTTGTTCAAAAACTCTAAATTTAGCAATGTTCAATTTAATTTGTGTTTAAACTCAGCCCAAATAAATTGTTTACAACGACTTTTGAGATCAACCAGCTTTTTAAAAGTATAAATTCAAAAAGTTGTAACGTTATATGTATACAACTAAAACAACACTGCTTCACTCTTTCATATTTTCTTTCCTCGCTTTGCTCAATCCTACTTTATTTCATCCTGTCATTATACATTCACCTTTGCTGTACCTTTCTCTCTCCATTCCCGCTTTCTCCTCCATCCACCATGCAAAATATACCCAGACAGTTCAGCCATACCTGCAGTCCTTCTCCAGGGCTTTGGACTCATCGGTGCAGTGGAAAAACTTCCCCTTGAAAAGCTGCACGGCAATGACCGCAAAGATGAACATGAAGAGGATGTAGACGATGAGGATGTTGAGCACATTCTTCAAAGAGTTCACCACGCAGTCAAACACGGCCTGCGGACACATAAACAGTCCAAATCACATCTTCTGCCACTGACCGTAATGCGCACCTTCGTTAAATTCATCCGTGTCATTAATGTCACAACTTTGCTAATTATAGGCTGTGGCAGAGTCCTAATTGATTACTGCTCATCTCGCTCTAGACTGTGACACCATTGCATATTCGCTGAGAATAAAACCGGAGCGGGGGGAGGTATAATTCTTCTCATTTTTCTGTCATTTCTGCTCATTTAATGTCCTCAGGGTTTCATTATTAGCTCTGAGTAGTGTATATTTTTCGGCGTTAATGCTAATAAGATCTCTGTAGGCAGGATAAATGTCTGTGTGGCCCCTTGAGGCTTCGTGTGTGCATTAAAGCTAAACTGCAGTTCTATTTGTTAGTCTATTATTTGCTCTAACGCCACCGGTGACGGATGAATCTTTAACCAAACGATGGTGTGAAATGTAAGTTTAAATGTATAATCTGGCCATGTAATGAGATAACAGTGAGTGTCTCGAAAAGGATTTGTTTGTGTGGCTGAGTGTATGATTTGATTAGAGAGAAAGATGCGGCAAGGCTGTTGTTAATGTCGAGGTTTACACAAGGGGCATCCCTGCATGTGAAATACACACGCACACGCATATACAGTATAAGAAGATAAACACGCTATGTTTAAACTATTTAATTAAAGCTATGTTTAAAGCTATAATTAAACTCATAATTGGTCTTTTTTCCCCACTTTTTTTGAAAACAGGTTTATTTAATAAGTCACCTAGAGATAAACACTTGCATTTTACCATTTCTTTTAAACCATTCAGCCAGTCTCCAGATCTGGAGGGAGCATATTTAACTTAGCTTAGCATACATCATTGAATCAGATTAGTCCATTAGCATCCCACTTAAACATGTCAAAAAAGAAACAATCAAGGTACTTTGCACTGTTAGCTATTAGACTATTTTCAGGTGCTGCGTAATATCATTGCGCCTGCTTAAGTCATGGTATGGGATGAAAGTTCCTTGATTATTACACTAGAATGAGAGTGTAGTTCCTAGCCACACTGACTAGAAATTAGCAACTTTTATTTTCTGTTGGTCTTAGCACACGATGTAACAACAGAACAGTTAATCGTTATATAGGAAATTTATCAAAACTCTCTTTTTTTGTGCATGGTTTTGAAACAGATGCTAATGGTCTAATCCAATTCAATGATTTATGCTAAGCTAAGCTAAACGTGTTCTTGCCAGACCAAGAGAACAGGTGAAGGTATTAAAAAGTGATCAAACTCCACAGTTTAACTCTAGGGATTGTAAAAAGAACATATTATCAAGAAAAAAAGTGCAGTGTTCCTTTAAATGCTTATATTGAGCAGTACACCAGGCTATATTCAGAACAGCATTCTAAACATGTATAATGTGAGAATCAAGCTATATTTCATAAAGATAGTCCCTTAAAAAGACAACAGAATATTCAATCATTATATAGGAAATTTTTCAAAACTTTTTTTTGAATGAGATGCTATTGGTCTAATCCAAATCAATGATTCATGCTAAGCTAAGCTAAAAGTGTTTTTACCAGATCCAGAGATAGGCTGAATGGATTCAAAATGCTAAAACTCAACTGTTCTTGGGTAGTTGTAAAATGAGCATAGTTTCAAGAAATAAAGTGCAGTGTTCGTTTAAATGCTTGTATTAAGCAGTACACCACACTACTTTCAAAACAGCATACTAAGGATGTATAATGTAAAAAATCTTCAATTTTGCTAAAGACAGTGCCTTAAAATAACAAAACAATAGTCAATCGTTAGATAGGAGATTTATTAAAATTATGTTTTGTTGAAGGTTTTTTGAATGAGATGCTTATGCTAAGCTAAGCTAAAAGTGTTCCTGCCAGACAAAGAAATCAGCTGGATGCATTAAAAAAATGATCAAACTCAAAAGTTTAACTTAAGGGGAGTTGTAAAATGAGCGTATTTCTAAAAAAAAAAGTGCAGTGTTCCTTTAAATGCTTCTATTAAGCAGTACACCAGGCTATTTTCAGAACAGCATATTAAGGATGTATCATGTGTATAATGTAAAAAATCTCAAAATGTCCATAAAGATAGTCCCTTAAAATAACAACAGAAAAGTCAATCTATTCCATTTAAATGATTTATGCTAAGCTAAAAGTGCTCCTACCAGACAAAGAGATCAGCTGAATGGATTAAAAAATGATCAAACTCAACAGTTTAACTCTAGGGGAGTTGTAAAATGAGCGTATTTCTAAGGAAAAAAGTGCTGTGTTCCTTTAAATCCTTATATTGAGCAGTACACCAGGCTATTTTCAGAACAGCATACCAAAGACGCATAGTTTGAGCATCAAGCTATATTTCAGTAAGCATGGAATACCTGCCTGACCTAGTAAAACAGAATGAGTGTTGCACAAACAGACCACAATGCATAAAATACTACAATTTAACACGCTCGACTTGAATATCCATTCCTAATTTTAAAAATCTCCTTACTGACTAATGATTTGAGCATACTGCCAAGATTTTAATATACTGGATGGCGACCAGCGAATTAAAATGCACACACAGTATAATTATGCGGTAATAATGTAGCATGTTACAATTGGTTTATGCATGCATGTTTATTTTTGCTGAATGCCAACTGGTTAAGAGTGTTCTTTGTGGTATGTAGCAAGAAAGCATGCTGCTATTGTTTTCTGAAAAGACACATTATTTTGTATTTAAGCATGTACTGTTGAAATAAGAACTATTAGCCCCCCTTTGAATTATTATTTTTTTTTTTAAATAATTCCCAAATGATGTCTAACAAAGCAAGGACATTTTCACAGCATGTCTGATAATATTTTTTCTTCTGGAGAAAGTCTTATTTGTTTTATTTCGAATAGAATAAAAGCAGTTTTTAATTTTTTTAAAAAACATAAGATAAAATTATTAGCCTCTTTAAGCTATATTTTTTAATAGAACAAATCATTGTTATACAAAAACTTGCCTAATTACTCCTTGCCTAGTTAACCCTATTAAACCCTAAGTTAACCCATAGTTAACCCTTTAAATGTCACTTTAAGCTGTATAGAAGTGAAAAATATCTAGTTAAATATTATTTACTGTCATAATGGCAAAGATAAATCAAATCAGTTATTAGAAATTAGTTATTAAAACTGTTTTATTAAATTATGTTTAGAAATGTGTCCATTAAATCTCTCCATTAAACAGAAATCGGGGAAGAAAATAAACAGGGGGGCTAATATTTAAAGTCCCTTTAAGCCAAGTCATTTCACTCAATGGCCATATTTGAAACGCCTCTTGGGCAGTATGCTCAAAGAGATTCTAAAAAGGTGATTCTAAAATGGTGATTCTATGCTCTTTGGTATGCTCGGGCATTCTGTTTGAATGAAGAAACATCAAATTCTCCACAACTGTTAGCCAAGCTTATGATTACATTATATATTACAAATAACCAATAAAATTAAAGAACAGCTGTCTATTTAGTTTCATTTCTAAATGTTCGTATCACACAAAATCTGCAGAAACTCACGTCTGGTCTGAGCCCCCTCCTCGGAGAATTGTCATTCTATAGCGATTGCTGATTGGCTCCTGTGCTAGAAGGTGGGTTTTATTTTCTCTATAGCAATCACTGATTGGCTTCTGTACTGGAAGGCGGGGCCATATTGACAGTTACACTTTTCCCCATTCAAAAGTATACGAGTGACATGTTTTATTCAGGGGGGCTAATAATTCTAACTTCAACTGTATTTAGTTAGCAATTATTAAACAGTATTTAGTACTATTACATATGAAAGTATTTATTTTAAAGTATTTATTATTTTAAATTCACTTTTATTTTTATATTTTCAGTTATAATTTAAATTTTTGTCTGTTTTGGTACTTTATTTATTTAATTTATTTATATTTACTTTATGAATTTTTACTTTAGCTTAATTTAGTCATTTAATCCTTCAACTTGAACATTTATTTTAAACAACTTGAACATTTATTTGGCATCATTTAATTGTTTTAAAGCTGTTTTTTTCTATAAATGTGTAAGCATTTTCTATCAAACGAACCGAATTCACCTTCACTGACAGAACTGCAATGTTCTTCCTACAAATGACTTTTTTTGGAGGATCTTATCTTGTAAATTTACTGTGCATGCTCTCAGAGGAGTAAGATTAGCAGGCTAGGAACCCGACAGACAAGCATTACCTTGAGTTTAGGCAATCTTTTGATTGTCTTCAAGGGTCTCAAGACTCGAAGAACTCTCAGGGACTTGATGGTGTTTATGTCCTTTCCTTTAGTTCCTCTGTAAGGAAAAAGTAATCACTCAGAAACATTTTCAACACACTTGCATCCGCACATTTTAACACACACTTGAAGCGTTTTGTTTGATGTCATCTGCCAGCACATGCACAAAGCCTGAACTCAATTCAATTACATTTTAATGAGCTAATCACTTCCTCCAGCCCATCATGTAATTCAGAATTACATTAGCTAGAGTTTATTTGGTTAGTAAAAAGCATGCCTTATAGGGGAGGTTATTCTACAGAAACAAACCTACCTCTGACGCTGACAATACATGTCGTTTAACATTTCTGTAAAATAACTGCTCATTCACCAGAAAAAGACACAAAGAAACATTCTAAAAGGATAGTTTCTTTGTAAAACCACAGTTGGCAAGTTAAATTATGATACTGAGAATTATTTGTTTCTGCCTATGAAAAACTCATGATGCTAGGATGTTGCGAGTGGTTGCAAAATTTGTACATTTAGGCCCAATCCCAATTTATCCCCTTAGTTCTTCTACTAAAGTATTATTACTTGTCTTTAAATCACTAAATGGCCTAGGACCTCAATACATTACAGATATGCTCATTGAACACAAATCTTTTTAAATATATATATTTTTTTTACCTTTAATGTATAGGAAAATAGAGATTATTGACGGGAAAGCATGGGGAGCAGAGAGAGGGGAAGGATCGGCATAGGACTGTGCTGGAGACATGCACTGGAGTGCATGTGTCGACGCACTAACCACTACACCAGTGGCGCCGACACTGAATACAAATCTAACAGATCACTCAGATTATTAGGATCAAGTAAATAGAAATTCCAAGAGTTCAGTCAAAGCAGGGGGAATCCGCCTTCAGCTAATATGCCCCTCGCTGCTGGAATCAGCTTCCAGAAATGATCAGATGTGCTCCAATATTAGTCAAATGAAATCAAGACTTCTTTTCTTTTTCATTCCTTTAAAACCTTTTTTAATCTTTTTTATAATTTTTTTTATTCTTTGTTGTTTTTATTTTCTTGTTTCTTTTATTCTTGTTTATGTAAAGCACTTTGAATTACCATTGTGTTTGAAATTTTCTATATCAATAAACTTGCTTTGTCTTGCCTACTTCACCCTAACCTGAACATTAACATCTTTCGGTGGTGCTGTAGGTGTCAGACAGACCTTCAAACAAAGATTTTTTGGGACCACACTATAAATGAAGGGGCATGAAAAATATTCCTGAAACAACAGCTACAGCAGCAACATGGCTGCCCAAGCATGCAAAGAGACTAGCAATTACATTTGCTTTGTCATTAATAAGGATTTTTACAACAAACAAGAATCTGTTTTATTATATTCGTGACACCGTTCATTTTTTTACAGTCAGGTTCTTCGAAAAAAAAAAACCAAACAAAAAAAACGCAAATTTTGGCTAAAGATCCTGCACTAAAAGTCCCTTAAAATAACTTGATGGTCCAACTCCATCTTGGAAATTTGTCACCTTTTGATTTAGTGGCTAATTCATATGAATTTGTACATTCTCATTCTTACGACTCATCCCGGTGCCACACCTCCTTTTAAAAATCGTAAATTTTCGTACGACTGTGTACGAAATTTGTATGAATTCTTACAAATTAGCCATTAAACTGACAAAACTTAAAACTGTTACGTTTCCTCATGAGATCAGGCTTATTTTCATGGACTTTTTTGGGACTAATATGCTTTAGTCCCAAAGCATATCTTCAATTCAGTTTCATACTTTTTCAACATAATGCAGCATTTGTATGAAACACGAATGCCAGGGGAAACCGGGAGCTATTTAAGCTATTATTGAGCAGAATATGAACAGCTTTTTTTTTTTAAGGTTCAAATACACAAAAAAACAACTTTGTCTGTTAAATGTTACTGTGCTTTTTGAAATAACTACCATACTGCGCAATGGATGACATCATCACATGTCGTGTGACGTATGAGCTAGTGATGATGTGTGTGGGTGTTTTAGTGGTGCTGCATTTATTAGTGGAATATTTAGGGAAAGGGGTATCAAATAGATTTGGGATTGGGCATTAGTGTTGCCTGTTTATGTTTTATCTTTGTTTTTATAGTCTCAAAAGGCTTAAACCCACTGACAAGCATTTTCTGAATCACTAACGACTGGAATTTCAGCAGAAATCTTGTTCTACTTAAGAAAAAGTAATTTACTTTGTGGATGTCCTGAGGATAAGTAAATTAACAGCAAATTATCACATTTTGGGTGAATTTTCACAAATACACTTTATTGTTGAACCTCCTAACCATAAGGATGGGCTATCATAACAATGATGCTTGTTGATGATGTTTGAGTTCCATACAGTTTAACTTTGTTTTCAAGATTGACTTAAAGCTAAATGAAGTCACATCAATGTGAAAAAGCTGAAAGATTAAGTCTCTGAATGTGAGTTTGCAATGAATGGCATATGAAATTACACAGTTCAACAGAATGGAACTCACCTGAAAAGATTAAAAAAAACTGTTTTAAAAGTCTTTCACTCTAAACTTCAGCAGACATGTCTATGCACAAGAATGACCTCCATTTTAACCGTGTTTAATCCAAAAAGCTGAGTCCTTTCTGACCGGTGCGATGTTTCCTTGACAGCTGAAATAGACTGTCGAGCTTCACTAAGATAAGTTTCTTTCTTTTTCTTTTTTTTTTTTAGATGTCTAAGACTTTCATCTTTCAAAATACAAAACTTCAGATGCTTGGTACGGCAAATGAACTGTATATACTTTCCCAATACTAAACAGAGGTTTAGAAAGTCAGCAGTTTAGCTCTGTGATTGGTCTGTTAACTTTTTCTCTCCCATAAAGAGTTTTTCACACTGGCATGCAATGTCCATGCAATGTCTGTCAGTCTCACACACACACACACACACACCCCATGGGCACACGTGGATCTGTGCCCAGTGAGGTGCTCAACTATACTCCTATAGTTTTCAGAGGACCATCTTTCTCCAACCACCAAACACACTGGACATTTAATCATGAGCTACTTTTATGATACATTCATCCATCTATTATTATGACCATCAAACAATGACTCTGTCCAACCATTCATCAGCCCATCCAACCTTCAGGCATCTACCCATCCATCCATCTATGCATCCATCTATTAATCTTTCCAACCATCCATCCATCCATCCAACCATCAATCCATTCTGACCATCCATTCATTAGTCCATCAGTACATCCATCCATGTACCCATCTGTCAGTCCATCCAACCATCCATCACTCCATCCAGCCATTCATCCAACTACCCATCCATCCCTCCATCTATCCATCTATTCTGACCATCCATTCATCAATCTGTCAGTACATCCATCCATCCATGTATGCACCCATCTATCAGTCCATCCAACCATCCATTTATCCATCCATCCATCCATCTATCCATCCATCCATCCATCCATCCATCCATCAGTCCATCAGTACATCCATCTTTCCATGCATCCATCTATCAGTCATCCAACCATCCATCCGTTCATCTGTCCATCCAACCATCCATCCATCCATGCATCCATCTGTCCATCAGTTCAAGCATCTATTAATCCATCTATCCATCCATCCATCCATCAATCAGTCCATCCAACCATCCATTCATTAGTCCATCATTACATCCATCCGTCCATGCATCAATCTATCAGTCATCCAACCATCCATCCATGCATCCGTCTATCAATACATCCAGCCATCCATTCATCCATCCATCTGTCCCTCTAACCATCCATCATTTCATCCAGCCATTCATCCAACTACCCATCTATCTCTCCATCTATCTATCCTGTCTGTCAGTACATCCATCCATCCATGTATGCACCCATCTATCAGTCCACCCAACCATCCATTTATCCATCCATTTATCCATCCATCCATCCTTCCGTCCGTCCATCCATTCATCCATCATACCATCAGTACATCCATCTGTCCATGCATCCATCTATCAGTCATCCAACCATTTATCCATTCATCTGTCCATCCAACCTTCCATCCATCCATGCATCCATCTATCCACCAGTTCAAGCATCTATTCATCCATCCATCTATCCATCCATCAGTCCATCCAACCATCCATTCAAGTACCCATCCATCTATCCATCCAATTATCAGTCCATCAGTACATCCATCCGTCCATGCATCAATCTATCAGTCATCCAACCATCCATCCATGCATCCGTCTAACAATACATCCAGCCATCCATTCATTCATCCATCTGTCCCTCCAACCATCTATGCCCATCTATCCAGTTCAAGCATTTATTCATCTATCAGTCCATCCATTCCAGTACTCATCCATCCATCCATCATCAGTCCATCAGTAAATTCACCCATCCATGCATCTATCAATACATCCATCCATCCATCCATCCATCTATCTATCCATCAGTCCAACCATCCATCCATCCATCAGTCCATCAGTCCATCTAACCATCCATTCAACTAGCCATCCATCCATCCATCCATCCATCCATCCATCCATCCATCCATCCATCCATCCATCCATCCATCCATCCATCCATCCATCCATCCATTCATTCATCAGTACATCCCTCCATGCATCCATCTATCAGTCCATCCATCCAACCAACCATCCATCCATCCATCCATCCATTCATTAGTCAATCAGTACATCTTTCCATCCATCCATCCATCCATCCATCCATCCATCTATTTATCCATCCATTCTGACCATCCATCTATCCATGCATCCATCTATCAGTCCATCCATTCAGCCATCCATCCATCCATCCATCCATCCATCTAACTACCCATCCATCCATCCATCCATCCATCCATCTTCTGTCATTCATCCATCTTTCCTCCTATGCAGCATACAAATTAAGACTTTTTATTTATGTATTACATTTTTGTTTCATCTTAGGGTTATTAATATCCAAACATGTCTTCACAGCTTGCCCTTAAATGTTGAACATATTGTAACATATTGTAAGAAATATAAATGAATATCAAGGTCTTTTTTCTTTATTTTTCAGCCATCCATGTGCATATACTGTAAAGTGCATAGACAGTAAACCTCAGCTAATTTTCCTGCTTACCATATTGATTACATCAGACAATAAGTTCCTACTTTTTACTGTAATTACCGCCAATAATCAGTAATCAGAAGTATCTCAGCTTCCGTTGACTGATTTTGCATTCAGGGTGGCTGTCCTCTGAAAACAGTAGGAGTAGTAGTTTCTATTAGCTCTTGAATAGGTCATGTCACTGGGACAAAGCAGGTCCATCCCCTTCAACAAAGGCTGAATGAGAGGAAGAACTGGAGGGTTGTGAGTTTGGATTGATCCTCGGGAAGGTTGGAGGGTAAAGGGTATGTTTTATAGATATATACAGTACAGTAGACTGTCCCCACCTGGTCACGCTTTGCTGCGATCTGATGAGGAAAACCGATGGAAAAACCATGCACATGTGCACAAACATAGAAACACACACATAATAAGCCACATCACAGACAGAGAATAAGCAATAAATGCAGACCAGCATGAAGAGATTAAATGAGATCAGAACAGAAGAGAGCTTTCACTGAGCGAAAACACTGTGGAAGGACCAACAGCAAAGAAAGATTATAAAGCAACTCTAGTGCACAAAACATTACAATAATCAAAAAACATGATGAGTTACTGTTGCTCTGTAACATCTCTGCAAGATAAATCACATTCAGCAGTAAATATATAAACACTGAAAAATGAAACTGCGATACAAATCACAAATATAAAAAGGTCACAGACCTGCAAAAGTCACATACACGCAACCACACACACTATAAGGTAATGCATGCATTGGAGAAAGTTTCATGCAAGTACTGGTGATGGATGTTGATTGTGTAAAGCAACTAGAATACAATGGATCAATTGTGTGCACTTTGCATAAATCCAGTCCTACTTTTCATCACCAGTCTTTTTCTACCAAGTTCACACTGCACAATTTTAGTCCTGATTTTCAATCGCCCACCTTTTTTTGTGAAATCACTTCCAAACGCCTGAAATAAAGGCATATCTGTGCTCCTTTTCATCCATGTGACAATCACACTGTGTGAGTTATCAAATACACAATCTGATAGAATTGCAGACACGTCAGAAATATCTGCCAGGCTAAATATCCAGCTCAGGCTCATTGGAAATCAATCTACATTTTTGTGAATAGAAAAAAAAAAAATCTTGTCCCAGGTACATTTGGTTGCACGTTTCAGAAGACAAATACACATTTTTGCATTCACAGTAAATATGAATTTAAATGTTCACGCAAGTACTGTAGAAAACAAAGTCAATGCAAATAAAACAGAATGCGCGACATTTTTGCTCCGAAAACACACAATTTGCCTCAATCTTTGTAAATTCAAAACGTTTTACTTCAGAGGTAAATTTGCATGAGATGAAAAACATCCTGCGAGTAATTTAGAGCAAGCTTATACAATCAGCTGTATAAGACAACAGGGCTTTTTTCTGCAAAAACAACCGCCTGCATGTACATTATCTCACTTATTATACAGCTACTTACCACACAAGTAAACATTGATCTAAGCTGTAATCATTTACTAACTCTTTAATTAAACACAAAGCTTGCAGAATAAAAAATGGCTACGTATTATTCAGTCACAAGATGTCAAGAATCGTGACGTGACAGATAAGCACAATAAAATGCAGTTGTTATCTGGGAATAACATACCTTTGAATGTCATGATTGACCAATCAGAATCAAGTATTCCAGAGAGCTGTATATAATTTGTTAAGTTGTTTCATGGAACTTTTTTTATATATGATAATACTTTATTTGTCGATAATATGTCCCTGTAAATACCATAAGTGTGAAAAGGAATAATATTTGTCGTCATATTTCCCATTTTAAAAGAAACTGCAAACATTCTTAAGTAGGGTTGGGTATCATTTGTGGTTATTTGTGCCTGAACTGATACTTTTGACCCATAAAATTATAGTGGATGACTCTAGAAAAACTTTTTATTTGACAAAATTTTTTTAAATTATTTTAATTGAACAATATAATTAAAGTTTAAAGTATACATCAATTAATATTTTATATATTTGAATTGCATTAATATATTTCTTTTGATCATGTGTTTGTTAACACGAAAGCAAAATTTGCATAATGCAATTAACATTACATTAGCTTACTACTAACCTGTGGAAAGGCTGTCATCAAAATCAGTGAACACCTTTTTCCAAGGGTTGGGGCTTGAGTCATCACTGAGTACCTTTACATGGACACCAATACTCCAGTTTTAATATGATTAAGACCATACTCTGATTACGAGTCTACCATGTAAACTGCGATAGTTGATTACCTTAATACGACTAGAGTCATAATAAATCTAAACAGAAATCGAATTAATTAGGACATTTGGAGTATGCCTTAGTCACGTTATTGAAGTGCAGTACAAAACACCTTAATCAAACTATTACCGTCGTTTAGGACTTTTCACCTCTTTTAGTGGCAGGATATTCCATACACATACGGCTGTTTGAAACTATTCTCTCACCTACCGAGTCAATAGAGAACCACAGACAACCACACCGCGAAATGCGGAAGTCTTTTTCTTTCTATTCCATTTCTTTTCCTTTCTAAATAACAAGAATAAACACCTGACATCGACGACGATGTCCGTATAACTCAAGGTTATTTAGAATTAAATGTCTAGAGATAGTGTGACAATGCGTAGCCTTTCTACATTATGTGTTTCTTGATGCTTCTTGACGTCCTTGTCGCAGCACCAGTGGCACTGAAATTAGGCACCAAAATTCATATGCTAATTTCATCCGGTGCATACTGGTTATGTAGCTAACGGTGCTAATATTGATACCCATCCTATTCTTAGGTATATTTTTGTGTTTTCATGAAAAAGTAGGCTGAAGCACGTACTTCTAATGACCTAATATAGTAAATATCTGGACCTGTTGGTGATTAATAATACACGATAACCTACAGCCAATTAGAAAGCAAGAAACAGGGCAGATTTTTTTTTTTTTAATGAAATAAATTTTTGTGGGCAGTTTGCTTCCTGACGCTGAACACAGTAATAACTAAATTCTACCCCAGATAAAGTAGCATGAAAACACAACCAATCCGCCGAATTCAAAAAAATTGTGCAGAGAAAACTCAGCATAAGACATTTTTTTCTGTATGGTGACATAATAAAAATTAATATATTAATTGCAGCTATCTAAATATAAAATAACAAATAGACACAACTGATAGCAAATAATACAAAAATATATCAAAATAAATGATATCATATAAGCTGCAACAGATGATTTTTTTTCTTTAGTACACGGTTGGTATGTTTTTAATCGCACACTTACATCAGCAAGTGCCATTCTGTCTATGTTACAATTCGATTCAAAGACTATATTACATCGGGCTTCCTTCCAAAGTCGTTAAACAATTGATGAGCAACTCAGTTTTACTTTCTTGCTGATCTTTATTGAGTTAAAGAAGTTATTTTGGATCCTGTCTGTGATTCAGAGAGACAGCTTAATGTCTTGGTGAATATCTAGTGTTTCCTTATCCACACAAACACACACTCACACACAGGCAGATCAACTGGAAGCAGGTAATAACAAATGCGTACCCCATGAAGCTCCTGAAAGCACGGCGAGCGAGAGGGAATGAGAGAGTAGATAAAGAAAGCCAGAAAGAGACAGAAAGAGAAAGAAGGATGAATGGAGAAAGAAAGAACTAAATGAGAAACATTAAAGCCCACAGGACACAAGCTTTCTGAAGAACAGCACAGGAGAGAAAAGAAGATTACAGCACAGTTAAAGAGAGCACGTACAGTATAAGAGATTCAGAAAGAGAAAAACACATTATGAGATACATTTATAATCAATATACAACAGTGCAGTGGAACCAGAGATACAATAAAAGCACCATTTCTTCTTTCTTCAAATACAGGCACTTTTAGTTCCTAGGGATTGTTTTTTATTCAAACGCAATTTTTTTTTGCATTTTTTAAAGTAAAGATCATGTTAGAAGGATCATATCATATTTTTATCACTGGCTTTGATGTAAAGAATGTATTGTTTTATAGTTGTTGCAGACCCAAACTTTTAATTGTTTACATCATAAGCATATTTAAATATGTAATATATTTTAGAAAAAAATATTTCTGGGGTCATTTACACTATAATGAACCAATATGACTAAATATGACTTTTATTTACTTATTTAGCTTTGCTGCTATTAACTGTTACTTAATGTTACATTATTGTTTCATGTAGGTTTTATTGTGAATTTGGTAAAAATAAAAAATAAAAAATTATATACTTACAAATACTTTAAACTTTTATTATTGTTAAATTTGGAGTTTTTTTTTCCAGTAAAAAAGCAAACAAACAACACATAATTTAATATAATCCTACATTGTTTTGTAGGTCTTGTGCTGAATAAAGTTTTGCATTTTGGACTGTATACCTTTTTAGAAACCCTCCAAAATACAATAGGTTATATGGACAGCTAGTGTTTCTTCTGGTGAACGGTTAATGTGACTTTTTTCAATATTATACAGTTGCTTTTACAGCATCAATGTTGTAATGCAATTAAAACATAATCAGTTAAATAGACTTCAGCATTCATTTAGTTGTTCAAGACTAAAACGAGATGAAAAGTCGTTTACATGCATACACCCATCAGGATCAGCAGGCTATAGCGCAGAAACTCTATTGAAAATACTGGAGTAAAATAAATGTTCATATTTTAAAGACATGGCACGAAAAAACTGATTTAATGCAGTGCTTCTTGTACATTCTGAGACCCACTTTATATCGTACATCAATTAGGCAGTGAAGATTGTTGATTTTTAAAGAAATCAACTTTTTTAAACAACAATTTTAAAGAACCAACCTTAAACGTGCCGATTTTGTAACGCCATACAGTTAACCAGAAGCGCTTGACCCAGGTTACTGAAAAATTAAACGTCTTTCAGCATACTTTTACATGTACCCCATTAGGAACCTTTTAAGTGACATAAATAAGAAGCACTTCAAATATATGCTCTCAGAAATAGTTACAAAAGCTGTCCCAGGAACTGTAACCTTTCCTTAAAGGGTACATAGTACCTCAAGGATACATATTGGTACCTTAAAGTTATATGTTAGTATCTAAAACGCCCGCATTTGTACCTTAAAGGTACATTTTGAAGGGACAGACAGAATAAATGTGGCTAAAAAGATTTCAATTGCTGTGCCTGATCGTATTTGAAGAGTTAGGTCAATAGCAACTAAAAACTAAACAAATTAAATAAAATAAAAAATAATAACCTTTTGACCTTTATTTAAGGTTTACAATGCAAATTCAATTAGAATCCCTTGTTTGGTAAATAAAATCTTATAATATATGCTTAAAGATATCATTCATTCATTTTCTTTTCGGTTTAGTCTCTTTATTAATCAGGGGTTGCCACAGCGGAATGAACCGCCAACTTATCCTGCATGTGTTTTATGCAGCGGATGCCCTTTTAACCGCAACCCAACATTGGGAAACACCCATACACTCTTGCATTCACAGTCATACACTACAGTCAATTTAGTTTATTCAATTCACCTATTTCGCATGTCTTTGAACTTGTGGGGAAAACCGGAGCACCCGGAGGAAACCCACGCAAACACGGGGAGAACATGCAAACTCTATACAGAAATGCCAACTGACCCAGCCGGGGCTCGAACCAGTGACCTACTTGCTATAAGGCGATTGTGCTACCCACTGCGCCACCCCTTAAAAGATATCTAAAATGCAATAATATATATGCTTAAAATATTACTTTACAAACTCTATTGTACATAGATCACATAAACATTTGCACATTATTCAACAACAATAGTTTCAATCACCACAGTTTTTCTTACCACCATAGTTTTTCTATAACTGCACTTTATAACTTATACCTGTATCCTTGCTGCAATTGCACTGCTGGTTAGACCTAAACTGAATTTTGTTGCCTTGTACATGTGTGATGACAATAAAGTTGAATCTAATCTAAATCTAAAAAACAATACTAAAATTTATATAAAAATTGCTTAAATATTCACACACATCTACAGCTAAAGTCAGAATTATTAAACCCCCTGAATTATTAGTCCACTTGTTTATTTTTTTCTCAAATTTCTGTTTCAACACATTTCTAAACATAATAGTTTTAATAACTCATTTCTAATAATTGATTTATTTTATCTTTGCCATGACAGTAAATATTTGACTAGAGATTTTTCAAGACACTTCTATACAGCTTAAAGTGACATTTAAAGGCTTAACTAGGTTAATTAGGTTAACTAGGCAGGATAAATTAGGCAAGTTATTGTATAACGATGGTTTGTTTTGTAGACAAAAAAAATAATATAAAAAAAAATAGCATAAAGGGGCTAATAATTTTGACCTTAAAATGTTTTTTAAAAAGTTAAAAGCTGCTTTTATTCTAGCCATAATTAAACAAATAAGACTTTCTCCAGAAGTAAAAATATTATCAGACATACTGTGAAAATTTCCTTGCTTTGTTAGACATCATTTGGGAACTATTTAAAAAAGAAAAAAAATCTGACTTCAACTGTACATAAGTAAATAAATAGATTGAGTTATGGGCTCAATATTCCATGTGGGATCACATATTAGTACCTAAAAAGTACAACAACAACAAAAAATATATATACCACCTCTTTTGGGTTACTTTTGTACCTTTATTTCTGAGAGTTTAAGTTTGACTACATAATGCTACTACAAGCAATACATACAGTAAATTGATATATTTTCAAAGACGCACTGTGGATTAAATACTTGAATGAATTACAAAAATAAAAAGCAATCCCATATGTACGAAAATCTGCTGGAAATTGTTGGTAAATCAATTTAATAAAAAGTGTACATACAGTAAAAATTGTGAACATACAGTAAAAAAAGTGTGAGTAGTTCAAAAGTGACTGTAGCAGAAGAAACCCTTCAAAATACACCAGTGTCTCCATCAGAAAAACAGGTGCCCGACAGGGCTGGTGGAGAAATTCTGCTCTCCTGAATAATACAGCTGCAAACACACATGCAGAGCGGCTGGTCTCAAAAGCAGAGCAGTTTTCTATCGCCTCTTTTTCAGCTATTTTAAAGCACCCCGGGGTCCTTCTGTCAACCGCAGAGGTGGAGAGAGACAGCTGAGCATCTGCACATGACGACTAAGAGGATTCAGCCACACTCAAAACTACACCTCGCGTTTATTACACAAATCACACACCCGCGCTGTCAAAACCCAGCGTGTGTGCGCGCACTTATGTTTGCCTTGCGGAAAAATCTACAGCACAACTGACTTCACCAGATATCCATATATATACGCATGCAAAATTTGACATTGTGATGTAACAATGGTTGCCATGGTGATGCTATATGGTTGCTAAGTGTAGTGAGTGGCACATTCTTATGCAGTTGCTACAGTGCCATGTCTAATTCAGTGCTAATCTATGGTCATGTACACACTGCAGATACATTTGTGTTTTAATCAGCAAATAACAGGGGTTGTAATGGATTCAGAAACCAAATTATGGGAACAACTAGATGTTAATGACATATTTAAATGCATATCAGAATTACGTCTCTCTTCTGTATGATGCTCTCTTCTATATGTCAACTGCAGGGAATGAGGGTTGCCTTGACTCGTTTGTGTTGCCAGATTTTGGAAATAAACCTCACTCTAAAATATTGCAATATTCGTAGCAATAGTAGTATATTTGAAAATGGATATTTGAAATAAATTAATAAATGTAATCTAATATATATTTTTAATAATTTTTAAATAATTTATTTGTTTATTTATTTTATTTATTTCACTTTGCTGTTATTAGTACTGTTATTTAATGTTAGATAATTGTCTTTGGGTTAGATTTTTGTTTTTAATTCACATTTATTTAAGACAAGCTATTTTGGATTTAGTCTTGTTTTAAATTAATTTTATTATTTAAATTTTAGTTATATTTGAAAATAGATATTTTAAATACATTTATTCAATTATAAAATGTAATTTCTAAAATATTTTTAAAACATTTTAATTGAAAATAATTAGAGTGTATTTAAATATATATTAGGGGTGCAACAATCTACTCACAGTTCGTTATTTATACTGATTTTAGGGTGACAGTTTCGGTACAGTACGGTATGTGCTATGTTTAGAAAAACAAATGGCTACAGAAAAATTCTAAGAACAGTATAGAGTTGAAGTCAGAATTAGCCCCTGTGAATTATTAGCCCCCAATTTCTAAACATATTAGTTTTAATAACTGAGGTCTAATAACTGATTTATTTTATCTTTGCCATGATGACAGTAAATAATATTTGACTAGATATTTTTCAAGACACTTCTATACAGCTTAAAGTGACATTTAAAGGCTGAACTAGGTTAATTAAGTTAAGTAGGCAGGTTAGGGTAATTATTCAAGTTATAATAATTGTTTGTTCTGTAGACTAAAAATATAGCTTAAAGAGGCTAATAATTTTGACCTTAAAATGATTTTATAAAAAATTAAAAACTGCTTTTATTATAGCTGAAATAAAACAAATAAGACTTTCTCCAGAAGAATAAATATTATCAGATATACTGTGAAAATTTCCTTGCTCTGTTAAACATATGGGAAATATTAAAAAAAGAAAGAAAAAAAATCAAAGGGGGTTTAGTAAATCTGACTTCAACTGTACATATTTATTGTGTAACAAACACCTGACAATGCAACAGGCTTTACATATATGACGGTAGATTTGCATATTCTCTCATTAATTAAATAAAAGTAGGCATTTTGAAAATTGTATATGTTCAAATAAAATGCTTAATAAAATAAAGAAAAGCTTAAACTTCCCATTTTTCTTTTTTACATCTTGACTCAAGAATCTCAACCAATTATGGAGATAATATTTGTCAAAACATCTTAATAACTGAGTACTTTTAGAGTATTGATTACTTCTGTTTGCATTACCAAGGCACCTACGCATTTTTTATCAACAATCATTACCGAGAGCTCCGTTATTACTTATCAGCACCATGAATGAAACTTAAGCAACGAGAGAGCATTTGACTCTTTTCTCTCGTCTTAATTCAGCGGGAACAGTCAGTCAAGAAAAAAAACTTTTCTTAATAGACAGCGGGTAAAAAGAGTGATTAAATAGCAGGAGTGACCGAGTGCGGACGAACACCCAGCGGGAGCGGGACGGAGGTAATAGACCTATTGAATGTCTTTGTCCGTATGGGACGCTTCTGGGTCTGGACACGGATCTCAAGCCACCTGTTAGTGACCACTAATCTAGGCTATGTTGCTTTATCTCCTTTATTTGTCATGTTGAGAAACTCCACACACTGACACGAAAGGAAACAATGTCAACAACACATTTACATACTTTTTTGAAGTTGTTTTTATTACCAAACCAATAATAATAATGTATATTCTGAACTGCGGATCACAGGGCACACCGAACCGTGGGAGGGCAACGGATGACACGATTTTTTACCGAGAAACGTTTCATCCCTTATATATCCCTATATATATATATATATATATATATATATATATATATATATATATATATATATATATATATATATATATATATATATATATATATATATACACACACACAACTGAAGTCAGAATTATTAGCTGCCTTTGATTTTTTTCTTCTTTTTTAAATATTTGCCAAATTATGTTTAACAAAGAAAGGAAATTTTCACAGTATGTCTGATAATATTTTTTCTTCTAAAGAAAGTCTTTTTTTGTTTTATTTCGGCTAGAAATAAAGCAGTTTTAAATTTTTAAAATCCATTTTAAGGTCAAAATTATTAGCCCCTTTAAGCTAATTTTTTTTTTTTTTAATCGCTTTACATAATACATTTGCATTAAAATATGTATTATAATATGTATTATTTACACATATGTTCTGTTAAAACTCGATCAATAATGTCAATAATGAGTCTCTGTAATATTACTTTTTACTAGTGACTCATATTTCTGTACAGTACACACTCACATGCATAAGAATTATTATACATAAGAATTCACTCCTGTATCTAAACTCAGCTGTCACCCCTGAAACATTATAATATGTAGAGATTTTTCTGCTGCTTTATTGACCGTTAAATCTCAGATAAATGAAAAGAGTGTCAGCGCATTTAGCAAATGATAACTACCGTAATTAATCTGCGAAGCAACACGAATTAAAGGCAAGCTCTTGGGAAATGTGCGAATCTCAGCTCCTTTGGGAAACACAAAATTCCCTTCATTATCACAGGTGTACAAGCTGCACACCATCTTAATATAAGCTAAAACAAAACAGATGTGCGTTAAAGCGATCAGTTCAGACCAAACCTCTCACAGATGCCACACTTGTCCTGCTCCAGATTCTAAACAGCAGACAGTCACATCCTGTTTCCGTCATTTTCCACTGAATGCTCTCTTGCTGGATCTGAACTGACAGTCTGCTCGTCTCTGCTCCACTCTGACAGATTTACAAAAAAAATAAATAAATAAAGCCACTCACGAGCAGGCGAAGGCCACCAGAGCGCCGCTCACTACGATGAAGTCCAGGATGTTCCACAGGTCCCTGAAGTAAGAGCCGGGATGCAGCAGCAGTCCAAGATCAATCATCTACAATAGAGGAGGTCAACACAATATGATGTTTTTTTTCCACAATGCACTATGGATATAAATATACTAGCATTAAATGTTTTTTTAGTAGTAATGAATTACATAAATATATTTTTATTTGATTTCAAATGCTTTATGATCATACTTATAAAAAATCATAGTTTTGATTTAAAATTATAATTGTAGTTTTAGTTATAATTATAAAAATGATAATAATGATGATAATAATAATAATAATAATAATGAAAAAAGTATACAAATTATAATAATAATAATAACATTAATAATAATAATAATAATAATAATAATGAAAAAAGTATATAAATAATAATAATAATAATAATAACATTAATAATGATAAAAATGATAATAATAATAATAATAATAATAATAATAATAATAATAATAATAAAATTATAAAATTATAAACATTATAATAATAATAATAATAATAAAATAAATAAATAATAATAATAGTAATATTAATAATAATAAATAATAATAATAATAAATTGTAATAATAATGATAATGATAATGATAATGATAATGATGATAATATTAATAATCAGTCAATAAAAATTAAAATAAAATGTTATTTTATTTAATTGTATATAATTTATTAATGAATGAAATTAAATTAAATGATATTAAATTTCATTTTATTGACAGATTACAATTACATAATAGATCTATGATTGAACGGCACAGAGAAAAAGAGGGTTATATTTACCTTAATAACCATCTCAAATGTGAACACACCAGTGAAGACGTAATCGAGGTATTTCAGCACCTGAGGGAACCACAAAATGATGTGAGTGTTAAAAAATAACATTTTCTCATACACAGTCATTTTCTTCCTATTTCTGCAGTCCCACAGACTGTCTGTACTAAAAAAGTGGATGATGCCACAAATAATACAAAAATATCTGGGTAAACAACAGTGCTCAGCCCCACTGCAGCTATCATTCAGCGGGTAATTCAATAATCTCCAAAACAGAGCAGACATGTACATATATTTTCTGAGAGACAAAAATAGATGTTTCCAATAAAGACTCAAGTTCCTCCCACATGAGCAGTTGGGGAATATTGGTTGAAAGCTGAGATGCATCAAACAGTATGAGCCGAATCGAAATCAATGTATCATCTGGCAGAAAAAGACAGTGGACAATGGGATACTTGGACACATGTTTACATGTAATTCTCAGAGTGTCAGAGAGCTATTTACATATAATTACATATAATGTTATGCTATGCCATTGCTAGTTATTTTATTTTCAATAATGAGGTAAATCTGCTGGTGCTTGGTAAGGCTATCAATGCCATGAAAGATGATAAAAACAAAACTCACATTAGAAATGCACAAAAACTGAAAGTATGTGCACTTTATAAAGCGATTAATTGACTTTATTTAAAGAAAGAGTAAAATTAGCATAATTATTCAAATTAATTAATTCAATGCATCATCTGGAAGGAAAACATGGACAATGGGATTCTCTGATGCATGTTTACATGTAATTCTCAGTATCTCAGAGAGCTATGCTTAATAAGCTCTGCTCATGGGCTAATGCAGGCACACTGTATGGTTAAGTCCGCTCATAGGCTGTTATAAAAAAAATAACATGGTACAAAAGCCAGTTAGTGGGGCTGGTGACAATCCTCAGCGTGACAGTTCAGACAACAGCTGTCACACCGCCCTACAGGACAGCTTTTCAGTTACGTAAACACTAGCAGTGGGAATCTTAAAAGACTTCACGATCTGATTCTGGGAGCCATGATTCGATTCCAAAAAGATTCTTGACTTACATTTGTTCTCTATTGCTTTAGCTGTGCGAATACATCTTCCCAATTTCACATTTGAACCAGATTAGGAGTTTCTTTGCTTTTGTTATGTTTGGAAACTGTGACAGTACTGCTATCTTAAAAATGTTTTATTTTAATAACAAGGTTATATTCAGCATGATCAACCTATGTAACATTACAAAGAGCAATTATAAAGAAGAAAACAATTCTCATTCCAAAAATAGAGTGCAATCCTTTTTTTGTTTTGTTTATAACCTAACAAAAAAATGCATTCAAAGCAAAAACATTGTATATAAAAATATTTGGAAATTATATTAGAATTAAGTTTGCAGAACACAAGCCGAGCACACTAACATATGATAGTGCTGTTCAGTGCTTAATTTGTAAATGAATGATTTACAAATAAAAGTTACTGTGACCAACGTCCATCACACAATTTTCCCAGAATGTGACGTCCTTAAATGGTGATAGCGCAAAAAAGAGCATCACATTTCTGGTCGGTCTTTAATTATATTGTGCCCTATAAGGTTATAGGTCATGAATAATAAAAACATGTAGCTGCAAACATAAATCTGTGAACAATCACTATTCAGTTCACTTCACTATTATTAGCCAAGTGAAAAAAAATAATAATTAAATGATTCGCTCAGTCTAATCTTCAAAAAGAGCCCACAGATACCCCTTCTGTCATGTTTTCTGAGATTCTGTCATGTGACTTGAGATCACTTTGCTTCTGTCTCCTGCTATCCTGATCCATTTGCGCAGTTTTACCTTCTCAATATCTCTTTTGATCAGGCTCATTATTAGATTTACTCATGGTTTTAAAAAATAAAAATATGCGTGATTGCCTCTTTGCCATTTTGCAAATACAAATACTATCTAGGTTGGCCACTATGACATTATTTATTTCCACTGCTCACTGTGTGCAAAATAATCACCAACCAATGAGAGTGATGGTGATAAGAAAGCCAGTTGGCTGAAAATTTTGTTGAGGGTCAAACGTGAACTTTGCTTGAACATGTGAATGATGACTACTGTGATGTGTGTGTGTGTGCGGGCACACACAATCCACATAGTCTTCACTTGCACTAAATCACATTCTCTCTGCCTCTATCCCTCTTTCACTCTCGCACGCACGCACGCACGCACGCACGCACACACGCACACACACACACACGCACACACGTGCACGCACACACACACGTAGGTATTCACCAAGCACAAATTAATGCCGGATCCATTAAAATAAAAACCAGTACGCAAAACACGAATATCTGACATTTTCCGGAACAGGATACGGCAAGATCCGACCTCAATTAAGCTCTGGTGCTGTTCTTCTCTAAATTCTTAAATTATCTTTGTTCAAATTAAGTGAATTTAACAGCATACTTGCAGTTTTATGTTGGCATGTGACCATGGTATAAGTGAAATAATCCATGATTAGGGGGTTTGTGTCCACCGAAGCATTTTTTTGTTGAGCTGAGTGTTTGTTTTCTGTTATTAATTATGGTAGCACCACGTTTTTTTTTTGAGCGCCTGCGGTGTAGTGAGGTACTTAGTGGGCATTTTACCATTTTTTTTAGCCATTGCAGTGCCCATCACTGTTATTTTGTGCTAGCCATCCAATCACAGTGGAGGTGGGAGGGACTATTCCATGCAACTGTCAACAAACAAATCTGCTAAAGACTTTTAACTTGTAATGGTACAGCGGGAAAACTCTGTATTATAACAATTGACTGAAAAAAAAATTTATAGCGTTTTTAGAACAGTAGTCAAGTTTCTGCAGTGCAAAAACACTTCAGTGGACATGCAGTCTTAGTTGAGACAACTTTGACTTTACATTGAAGTAATATATGTACAGTAGAGAGTATCTTACATCATTGCGAGGGGCATGAGCCTGCACAGGGTCTTCGGCAGCGAGAGCGATGCTGCTCATGGTGATGACTGTGAGGATGCACATCTCAAAATACCGCAGATTCACCACATAATGACACAGTCGTCGCACTCTACAGAGAAAACATGACAATAACAGTCACAGTACACAGATGTTATTTAAGCTAAATGCTAATTCAGAGCAATGTGAGAATATTAATGTGATATACTGTATATGAAGAGTTCAGATGCAAAAGCCTCTAAATCCATCAGACCTCTTTTCTTGTAAATGAGCATTTTCTATCAGGCTCCTCTGATTTGGTTTAGAAGTTTCATTTTATTTGTAATGATGAGATTATTAGCTAGTAAATAAAATAACTTTTTTTCAAAAATGTCACTTTAGACAATTCTTTGGTTTTTAACAAGGTACATTTTCTTTTGCGTCAAAACCAGCGAAATCCACGTGTGCTTTTTATGCAAAACCCTCTAAATCCACCTATTGGGACAAGACAATGTAATGAGTTGAAAAATCACTGAAGATTCAATTAGAAATAAACATAAAACTGTCAAGTAAGTGGCGGTTCATTCCACTGTAGTAAACCAAGGAATAAGCAGAAGGAAAATGAATGAATGAAATCTGTCAAGTAAGTACATTAATCAATAACATTAAAACTGACATTAATTAAATCTTAACAATCTGTTGTCATTTCTTATATTTGGGATTTAGATTTAATGTAAGTAAAGCACTGTAAACATTGTAAACATTGCAAACTAAGCTTTTTAGATTCAAATAATGTAGTGTAAAACATTATGAAACGGTAATATCTGTGCATTGTTCATTAATATAAAAAGCTTATCAGGCGTATAGGTATTATGAAGTGATACAAATAATGTATGGTTTTATACATTATATTTATCTTTTAAAAAATAGCTTAAATTAGCAGATAAATCACAAGGTAGGCCTACTGGGCAAAAAGAGGATGACTCTCAGACAATTTTAGAAGCTGTCATTCATTCATTCTCACCATACTCAAGGTTTTGTTCTCTTTTTCATCTATTGTTTATCCTCATAGCATCCATGTGGGATAAAAGAACAGCATCTTAACTCTGTCTTTCATGAAATGCAGTTGCCGTTTAATGTATAGTTAATCGGACTCATTCAAAGTAGCATCACAGTGCAAAAACACGTTATGAATGCATGTTACACTTCAGACTGTACATTGTGTTTTGTTTTTCTTATAGTGCACAGAGTTTTGAGGTAAGGGACATTTTTATTTACCATTCACTGACAGTCGGACAGGCTCATCCAGTTTATCAAACGCCATCTTTTAAAATCGAAATCGGACATGGAATAAAACAGTCTCCTCATAAAAGCCGGCGTATCAGCGTGCTGCTAGATTGAAAACATATGATTCGCGCCTTCTGATTGGTTCTCTGGATATAGCAGCTTTTGCTGTCAAAGGCAAGTGGTGTTTAGCGGCTTTTGCCAACAAAGTGTTATTTCTCTATACGCTGATGCTGGGATTTAGATGATTTGAAGCAAATCTATTTGTCGAACATGTACTACGTGCCTAAAGCATTCACTCAATGTCATTATCTTATTTTTGGTGGAAGTGACGTTTAGCGGCTTTTGCATCTGAACTCTTCATATATACTGCAACATAATATTTGTGGTTTAACTCACGGGTTGGTTGGGCCAAACACAAACATGGAGCTGTATGGCAAAATGTGTTTGGGCGCATTCTGATTTAGCTCATCAAGATCCTTCTTTTCCTCATTCAGCAGCAGACTGTCACCATCAATGTTGTTCACTGTCAAATAGATGATCATTAGAGCAAAGATGAGGAGAGAATGTCACACATGGCATTCAATGTTGTCTTCTTTTTAGCAGGGCTGCTTTTTTCGGAAATGATTCTGTAATTAGTAAATAATACTTAAAAGGGCTCATTTAAACTAAAATGAACGTTCTGTCAGTATCAGTTTACCCGCATGACTTTTAAAACAAAATACTTTGTTTTAAAGAGTGATACAAATAGGGATTTATAAATAGTGATTTATCATAATGACTAGGATGATGTTATCTTGAACTTAATTTTGGAATGCTTTTATTTTGTGGTATTATATGGTAATTAACTTTTAAAATAAAATAAAACAAAAAAACAAAATAAAAATATACAAATAAAATGAATTAAAATACAATAAAAAATACAATAAACCAAAAACAATAATAAAAAAATTATAATTAAAAATAAAATAACAACAAAAACAAAACAAAAAAAATAAAATAAAATAAAATATAAAATAACATTTTAAATAAATAAAATAAAATGACATTCAAAATAAATAAAATAAAATCCATAACAAAAAATAAAATCAAATAAAATTATAAATTAAATTAAATAAAAAATTTAATTAAAAATTAATTAAAATAAAATAAAAGTACAATAAAAACAAAACAATGAAAATTGTAAAAACAAAAAAAACAAAATAAATAATCAATTAAATAAATAATTACAAATACAATATCAACAAAAAAGCAAAATTATATATATATACACACACACACACACACACACACACACATACACACACACACACACACACACACACACATATATATATATATATATATATATATATATATATATATATATATATATATATATATATATAATAAAATAAAAAATATAATTATATATAATAAAATAAAATTACAATAAAAAACTAAATAAAAAAAATTTAATAAAAAATAAATTAATAAAAACAAAACAACAAAAAACAATTAAAGTAAAAATACAATAAAATCAAATTTAATTAAATTACAATAAAAACTGAACAAAAAATAAATAGAGAAAAAAATAAAAATCAAACAATAAAAATCAAAACAAAAAAAATTAAATAAAAATGTAATTAAGTAAAATTACAATAAAATTAAATAAAAAAAATAGAAATAATAAAATAAATTATACAATTATATTAAAAATTATATTATATATATAAATAAGATAAAAAATACAATAAAATCAAAACAAAAACAAAAATATCATTTTTAAAAATTAAATAAAAAAATTAAATCTCACTTGGAATGACAGTGGTCTCTCCTGGCGGAGCAGTTATGGTGACGGGGATGTTGACTCCGCTTGGGCCTACTCGAGTGCTGTTTTTTAGATTATCTTTGTCTTCTGGCTTCTCTTCAGAAGGAGACTGGAGAGGGCTGGTTGTGAGGCTGTCTGTCTCGTTTGGTCTGCTCCTGTAATGACCAAAAGCTCATATGTCTGAAACAACACAGTATATATGCAACACAGATGCACAATATATCTCAAAGTGTACCTCAATTGCTTTGCTAAGTGCATTTACATCAAAGTCAAAAAGAAAGTGTAGCAACAAATGCCATATCTAATCATGCACATGTAAATTCAGCATCAAAATGTCTCACACAAAATGACATTGCATTATAACCCAATATCAAAGTAATGTCGTTTGTTTTAAAGAAAAACAGCATTGTTTAAAAGGTTTAAAAAAAACTACAAAACCATCAAAGAAGTTCTAATGGTTTTCTAAGGGAAATTATCTTAGGTTTTAATGGAAACTGCAATGACTCTTGTGGGTATCTACTGTATAAGGGTAGATATTTTTTGTCTTCTATTGGTGGCATGTTAAAACTAAGCCTAAACTAGGGCTAAACAATATATTGTTTGAGTATTGATATCACAATGTATGTTCCTGCAATATTCACAAAGCAGGATTAGATTATTTATTAAAGATTAAAATACAAAGAACTTATTAAATAGTATTACTTGTTAACTATTTATATAACAATCACCATTTTATTTTACATTCGATTGTTCAATTTCTGTACTTGAATACTGTTTGACCTCCCAGAAAACCATAGAGCACTGTTTGTTTATTTATTTATTTATTTATTTATTTATTTTTGCTTTTAATATATTTTGTTTTATAAAGATGCACTGCGTGGAAAAATACTTGATCATCCCATCTAAATTATTTTTTTTTTTTCAACTAGAGTTATTCAAGCCATCTGGTAAAATTTTATTCATGTCGCAATATACATTGTGGCAAAACAAAATATTGCAATGTCATATTGTTCCAATATTGTGCAGCCCTAGAAACCAACACACATGGATTGGTTTTAATAGCTAACATTTGATAGTTTATAATGGATTTACTGGTATTGGAAACCATTAGAATATTCTCTGATGGTTTCTATTGTGTTTCTCCATCTGATTGGTTAGACTTGGATAAAAAAAAAAACCTACAGTATGCAGCACACAAATGCTATTTTGTACAAATGCATTATAACCCAATATCAAAGTAATGTCATTTGCTTAAAAGAAAAACAGCATTGTTTATAAGGTTAAAAAAAAAAACTACAGAAACCATCAGTGAAGTTCTATTGGTTTTCTCAGGGAAATTATTTTAGGTTTTAATGGAAACTGGACTGGTCTTGTGGGTATTTAATGCAATTCAATTCAATTCATGTTTATTTATATAGGGCTTTTCACAATGTAGATTGTGTCAAAGCAGCTTACCATAGTTCTAGTAAAGTCCAGATTTCAGAGTTGAACTCCAGTTACGTTCAGTTCAGTGTGGTTTAGGTTTCACTGCTGAATGTTCAAACACTGAAGAGGTGAGGAAAAAAAACTTCACCAATTGAAGTTTTTTATAAGGGTATGTATTTTTTGTCTTAAATTAGTGGCATGTTAAGACTAATAGATTCTAATAGAATATGTGTAGAAACTAGAGCTGAACAATATATTGTTTTAGCATTGATATCGCAATGTGTTTATCTGCAATA
Organism: Danio aesculapii; assembly: GCF_903798145.1. Taxonomy (NCBI): domain Eukaryota; kingdom Metazoa; phylum Chordata; class Actinopteri; order Cypriniformes; family Danionidae; genus Danio; species Danio aesculapii. The sequence goes on along the minus strand of NC_079455.1, from coordinate 30,847,551 downwards.
GTCACAAAGCAGGATTAGATTATTTATTAAAGATTAAAATACATATAAATTATTAAATATTATTAGTTGTTACCTATTTACATAAGAATGACCATTTCATTTTACATTCTATTGTTCAATTTCTGTACTTGAATACTGTTTGACTTCCCAGAAAACCATAAAGCACTGTTTATTTATTTATTTATTTATTTATTTATTTATTTATTTATTTACTTATTTATTTATTTTTGGTTGTATTATATTATGTTTTATGCAGATGCACTGCTTGGAAAAAGACTCATCCCACTCGATCTACTTTAAGTTATTCAAATCATCTGGCAAAATTTTATTTATATCACAATATATATTGCGGCAGAGCAAAATATCGCAATGCCATATGTTTCCAATAACGTGCAGCACTAGTAGAAACCAATACAAATGGATTGGTTTTAATAGCTAAAATTTGATGGTTTATAATCGTTTTAGTTCGGTTTATTCCAGCCGCAACCCAACACCAGGAAATACCCATACACTCTTACATTCACACACAAACACTATGGCCAATGGCTCAAACCAGCGACCTTCTTGCTGTGGGGCCACCGTGCTGCCTAGTGTGGTTTATTTATAAACTAATTTCGAGTGGATCATGTGCTTATGATTGATCACAGCTGGTCCTGCATCAGCTCCGCATATTGTGCCAATCAGCTGAATACTGACTCACTATAAATAACTAAATCCACTTTAGTCATCTTAGTCATGAAGAATCCCCTCTTCTACCCCTACTCCTCCCCTTCTCAACATAGGGCAACACAGTGGCCCAGTGGTTAGCATTATTGCCTCACAGCAAGAACGCCACTGGTTTGACCCCTCATCAGGCCAGTCGGCGTTTCTGTGCAGAGTTTGCATGTTCTCCTTGTGCTCGTGTGGGTTTTCCTCAGTTTCCTCTCACTGTCCAAAGACATACATCATGAGTAGATAGACTACCGCAAAGCAGCATCTTAAGACAAACTCTTAGCTATCTATATCTCAGCTATATCTCGAGACCTACCTGAGCTCAAACTCCCTTCTCGCCCTTCAAGCGGGAGGGAGCCCCATGCTCGTGGAAATTCTGAGATCAGGGCTCTCTCCAGGGACAGCATGCCAAACACGCTTTATTATCAATCATCAGCTAAGTGTGAACTCTTGTAAAGGTATTTGTAGTGGAAACCATTAGAACATTCCCTGATGGTTTCTACTGTGTTTCTCCATCTGATAGGTCAGACTGGGATAAACAACCAATGCAGCACACAGATGTATGGCACATAAAAAGTCACCTCCAAGTGATATCAATATTGCATATCATGATACCAATACTTTTTCAATATATTGTGCATCCCTAGTGTGTGTATGTAATAGAAATGCTAGTAAATACTCTGTAAAAAAATCCAGGGTTCCACACAACATATTCATGTTGTCCCAACACAAATTAATTATGTTTACTTAATTGTTTTTACCATTTTAAGTGGATTAAACACGAAACAATTAAGTTGTCCCCTCAAAAACCTCAAGAATTATGCTGATTTTGCTCATTTTAAATACACAGTTAGAACAAGCAGCAAAAATCATTTTTGAGTATATGTCCATCCAGGTCAGTGGGAACCAAAACTGTTTGGTTACCAGCATTCTTCAAAACATCTGCATTTGCATTTGTGTACTTTTTGGATGCATATTTTAGTTTCACTTTACTTGGTAAGACTTTATTTTGATGGTCCATTTGAGTACTAGTAAACTGTTGGCTTAATATCTGTTGATACTGCTTCTTCAACAGACATTTAACTGACTATAAGAAACTCTTCAAGTACATGTCAACTAACCCTAACCTAACCCCAAGTCTAACCCCAACCTAAGAGTCTACTTATGATCTAATGAGTATTAGTTGGCATGTAGATGCAATGTAACTTAAATTCAACAAACGGACAATCAAAATAAAGTGTGACCCTTTATTTTTTATAATATAATGCGAGTCTGACATATGTCAGGATCAATAACGCTGTTGATCAAAAATCATGACATCATAACCTATAACTGTTCATTATTCTTGAAAACATACATGACACTATAAACGAACTCTTGTAACTCAAAACCTATATGATTTTCTTTAAGTGGAACGTAAATATAAAAAGGATCATTTGAAGGATTTTAGAAACCAAACTGATCTGGTTTCTATTGACTTCAAATATTATATGGACAAAAGATACAATAGAACACAATAGCAATGCAAATGAGTGTTCCAGGGAAGACAAAACTGCACAGGTTTAGAATGACCATTTTTGGTTATTTTAGTTTCTATTGATAGTTTTCACATGACGTCACACCATTAGGGGTTTGCATGCTATAATGCATATGCAGTTCCAAGGTCCAATTAAAGCATTGAATGGTCCAATTAAAGCATTGAATGCAAAACAAACCAACACCAATTATGAAAGTAACATAAAAGCACTTTCACGCTATAACACCATCGCCAATGACTAAATCATATCCAAAAGATAGACGCAAACATTGCCAAACTGAAGCTCTGACAGGGACATCATGGTTTTAAATGACTGAAAAATGGGATCGCAAGTGCCCAAAATTTACATTTCATGATCATATCTCTGTTTTGTTCTGTTGGTTTGTGATCCAAACATTCGTAGCTTGAAACAAATGGAAATACGAGTGGTTCGTGGTGCATTTCTATGGAGATGCTAGTGTAGCTGCCATTATGGCTCATTGTTTTTTTGCCTGTCAGGTCTCCAAATTTGACAGAAAGCCATCAATGAGCATTCAAATATTTGGATCCACATACACTATAAAAACCTACCTGTGTTTACCACCATTCTCTCTACATTCGTCTCCATCCAATGTGGACTGTGCTTTAACCCGCGGCCGGTGTCTCCTTCTCTCTCCATTAGCTCCTTCGCCCTCTCTGTGACCTCGTATCCTCTCGCCCCTGCCTCCATTACCAATCACACCATTCCCATTCCCATTGACCTCTCTCGGTCTTCTAGAATGATGATGCCTATGATCTCTCTCCTCCATCCCAATGCCCTCCTCTGGAGATCCAGCAGCTGTGTGGTGGTTCCTCTGTCCTCCATCCTGACTGTTGCTGCGCTCTAGGCCGCCCTGGCTCTCTCGATTTCGGCTGTGGTGTCTATGAAGCCGTCCCTCACCAGCGTCTCCGTTCTCCCCTCGACATCGGTGATGTTTTCTCTGGTGGTTAGATGCTTGCTGACCCTCTGGAGTGTCTCCGTCTCTGTCGGATCTGGGATTGTCCACAGAGTCTCGATGCTCCACGACCAGCGGCCGATCGTGGTGGGTCTTCATGTCGGGCCGCAGATGAAGGGCGGAGGAGACGCGCAGACGCTCTTCAGGCTCCAGTTCGTTGTAAAGCGCCTCGCTGCTGCTACGCAGGTTGTGTCTGCGCAATTGGGTGGTGCGCTGCTCCCATATAGACAACTTCTGCAGTGACCTCTGCTGCTCTTTACTGAGGGATGGAAAAACATTCATCGCCTGAATAACACGCATCACTGTGGGCTCACTGCAGTAACACCGTCATCCGGACGCAAACCACAGTCAATTATCGAAAATCATGATAGGATTAAAGGTTAGTCATCATTTACTCACATACTGTAACTTTCCCTCTTCTGCAGAACATACATGATGGTATTTATGATATGATTTATGGTAATAAAGGTTTTAGCTCTGGTAACACTTTACTTTGACTTTTACCTACACATTTGTTTCGGAAGATGGCGCGTTTATCCCCTTAGCTCAGTTCGTTTGGGCTTATGTGAACCCCGCAATCGCGCTTTGATTTGCGCCAAAAAAACAATCGGATTAAATGAGGTGGTCTCGGCTCGCTTGAAACGAACTCTAGAGCGGTTTGTTTGCAGTGAAAAAGCAATACAATCCAACGAACTAACAAACCAGGCTATATCACAGTGTATTATGGATATGTAATAAGCATATATATATATATATATATATATATATATATATATATAGCTAAAAGAAGAGAGAATGATGAGTAGAAATATCATTCCTACCTGTAAAAGTGCGTTTTATGTCGAACACAAAAATAATAATACCATTACCCTTTTGGTTAACTTGACTTATGATATAGAATCGATATATATATATATTTTTTTTTACAACCCATGACAACCGAATTGAGGCTATGTATGAGAAATTATATACCTCAGATTTATATTTGGAGATGACTATGTCTGTGCGTGTCACCATTCATAATGAAAGCTTACCTTTTTGCTTATAATGTTATCTTATGATTTCTCATTATCATAAATAATAAAAAAAAAAGATGTATGACAGCTAAACAGAATCCCGGAAAATAGCTCTGACCAACGTGAGGAGAGTTTACTGGCACGTGACTTGTTTTAAATTGGTCCGTTTTAAAACATTGTTGTGTGAAAGTGAATCGCACCAAGATCTAAAAACAACATGTAACAATTCAGAACAAAACAAACGATCTATACATCTACAGTTGAAGTCAGTATTATTAGCCCCCCATTATTAGCAAGGACATTTTCACAGTATATCTGACCATATTTTTTCTTCTAGAGAAAGTCTAAAGTCTAATTGGTTTTATTTCAGGTAGAATAAAAGCAGTTTTTAAGTTTTTAAAAAACATTTTAAGGTAAAAATTATTAGCCCCTTTAAGCTATATTATTTTTCGATAGAACAAACCATTGTTATACAATAAAATTACCATTATTGCAATTGTGTCATGAATATTTTTTATGACTTTTTTCAGTAAAAAAAATGAATTTGTCATTAAAATGAGTATCAATACTCTGTCAAATAATTGTATATGCTGTGTTCACACCAGACACGGCACACGCGGATAAATCGTGTTATTTGTGCGTAAATAGACACGTGAACATTTTGAGTTTACTCGCTTCATGCGCGTGTCAAGTCTGCTTAATCTTCATGTCAAATTCATTTCACAATAGACGCAGATTCACATCATGGACAGGGCTTCTGTCTGCCCGGTGACTCTAGCTTTGTTGCTAAATGGCTAACATGGATTTTATTGAGAGAATAGCTGTGTTTATGTGCTTTATGAAGGCTGAACAGCGTAAATTTTTTGGAGCCATGTTTGATGAACTGTTTTCCCCTGGGACACCAACAACAGGAGCTACGTCACAATCACACCCCTACAAGAGCAAGCTCTTGATTGGTTAATGCGGCGTGAATGTCCGCTGAAGTTCAGATTTTCCAACTTAAGCAATTTGCGAGCCATTTGTGCAAAACGCTCAACTCGCACCGCTTCATTCGCGCGAATTGTTCACGCCACCTCATTTGCACGTATCGCGCTACAGGACACCTATTCACGACTTTGCATTGACTTAACATGTAAATCACTCGCGCTTCTTTCACGAAAATTATTAATAAAACATTTTTAATAATACACATTTATAATAGCCTTGTGACAATCATGTTTATGAGTGATTTATGAAATTTCTTGATGATGTCAAGTTGTTATAAAGACAAAAACAGGTTATTATATATTTGTTTATGTCAAGACATGTCATAAATCTGTCATAAACATGATTGTCAGGAGGCCATTATAAATGTGTCATAGACAAAGACATCTCAAACAATGTCATCTGTGCATTTCATTTGTGAATGATGAAACTGACATGTGTCATATCTTGATTATAAAGGTTTAATGATAGTCTTTTGAACGCCCTCTTCAAGTAAAGTGTTACCTTAGTACCTTCTGACTCCATTCTTTGTAAATCCAACAGGAACCAAACCTGGTTGGTTATCAACATTTTTCAAAACATCTTTGTTTGTGTTCAACAGAAGAAGAAAAGAACATGAGGATGTGTAAAAGATGACAGACTTTTGTGAGGACTATCCTTTTACTTTCATGATCCCATGATGTCATGATCAACAGTGATCCTTTTTTGATGATTGTATAAACAAGTACAAGTAGCCAATCAACACAGAGGTGATTAGCAAAGGTCATTTTACAAAAGGATGTACTTAAAGAAGTTTTAAAATGTCATGAAGTAAACCTATGTGATTAAATATAAACATTAATTAAATATTTATACAATAAATAAATACATTTTTTAAAAGACAAAAAATGACTAAAACATTTTTGAAACAAAATAAAAAAATGTACTTCCATAGTAGAAAAAAAAATGATTATGGAAGTCAATGGGTGCCAGCTATCAGCATTCTTCGAAATATCTTCTTTTGTGTTCAACAGAGGAAAGAAAGATGAATAAATGATGACAAAAGTTTCATTTTTGGATGAACTATCCTTTTAAATCTAAAATAGTTTTTTTGGCTATTAAATTAAATAAGAAGAAGGATTAAAATGACAGAAAAACAAAATTAAAGCTATAACTCAAATGCAGGGGTGCCCGAACTCGGCCCTGGAGGGCCGGTGTCCTGCAGATTTTAGCTTCAACCACAATTAATCACACCTGAATCAGTTAATCAAGCTCTTTCTAGGTATACCAGAAACCTCCAGGCAGGTGTGTTGAGGCAAGTTGGGGTTAACTATGCAGGACCCCGGCCCTCCAGGAATGAGTTTGGGCACCCCTGCTGAGTAAAACAATGGTTGGCTTGGATGTTTTTTTAAATACAGTTTTCAGCATAATCAGTTCATCATGCTCTTTGACTCATGCATTTCACCTCCGTACAAATGCTTTTCCTTTGTTAAGAGGAGATAGAGAGCATCATGGGACTACAGGGATTCAGAATCCCTAATGATGCGCTAATAGCATGAGCTAATGATATAAAACCACTAAAGTTGCACAAAAATAACAATAGCATCCTAAACCATTGCACTATACCTCACAAAGTGACGACATGGAGTGTAGACATAACTCCTTAGAGACACATTCAGGGTCGCACAACACAAAAACGAGATGTGTTAAAGACAAACACAAATATCAGATGAAAAGAGGTCAAGAGAGAAGGAAAATACAACTGAGCAGAAAGAAAAACACACACAAAGACAAACAGATACAACAGAAAACGGAAATATTTTGACACACAATTTTAAATCGTTTGCATGCACAACCATCAATACAAAAGCCCAAATCCACACACTACAGAGCTGGTTGACCCAAACAGTCACTGAAGCTTGCAGACAGCACACTTACACTGCTCTGTTTAGCTTGGCCTTCATTCATATTGGAAAAGTTATGCACTATCAAAAGGATAAAATCAAAGTGCCGGCAGCCTCTCAAAGCCTTAACATACATAACACATCTAACCAAGGCCAACAGGAGACCATGCAAATGAGGAATAACATGCTCTCTGTATGAAAATATATCTATCTATCAAGAACAACAACAATCTGTGTGTCTGTCTCTGTCATCCAACCATCTATATGTCTGTCTATCTGTTTGTCTCTCCATCCATCCATCCATCTGCTCACCCGTCCGTCTGTCTGTCTGTCCGTCCATCCATATATCTGTCTGTCTGTTTACCCGTAACAATCTGTTTGTCTATTTATCTGTCTCTTTATATCTATCATCCATCTGACTGCCTGTTCGTCTATCTGTGTATTTGTTTGTCTATCCCTCCGTCTGTCTGTATATCTATCTTTCTGTCTCTCATTCTGTTTCCATCCATCCATCCATCCATCCATCCATCCATCCATCCATCCATCCATCCATCCATCCATCCATCCATCCATCCATCCATCCATCCATCCATCTGTTCGTCTGTCCATCTGTCTGTTTGTCCCTCTGTCCATCAATCTATCTGTCTGTCAGTCTGTCTGTCTATCTATCTTTTTGTCTGTCTGTCTGTCTCTCTTTCCATCTATATGTCCGTCTGTCTATCTGTCTGTCTGTGTTTGTCTCTGTCTATCCATTCATCCCTCCCCAATTCTATCCATCCGTCTGACTATCTATCTATCTATCTATCTATCTATCTATCTATCTATCTATCTATCTATCTATCTATCTATCTATCTATCTATCTATCTATCTATCTATCTATCTATCTATCTATCTATCTATCTATCTACCTACCTACCTACCTACCTACCTACCTACCTACCTACCTACCTACCTACCTACCTACCTACCTACCTACCTACCTACCTACCTACCTACCTACCTACCTACCTATCTATCTATCTATCTATCTATCTATCTATCTATCTATCTATCTATCTATCTATCTATCTATCTATCTATCTATCGATCTGTTTGTCTTTATGTCCAACCATCCATCCATCCATCCATTCGTCTGTGTGTCTTTCTGTCTATATTTCTTTACATCTGTCTATGTATTTGCCTCTCTGATCCATATATCCACCCATCCATCCATCCATCCACCCATCCATCCAGCCATCCATCCAGCCATCCATCCGTCCATCCATCCATCCATCCATCCATCCATCCATCCATCCATCCGTCCATCCACCCATGCACTAATCCATGCAAAGAAAATAAAGGCGCAACTTAGCAACTATCCAAAATAACATAGCAACTGCTTAGCAACAATCTCATTCAGCTTTGTTGAGCACTATAAATCAGCAAATCGATCACTAACATCATTAGCACCTGCCATGTAGTCATGCATGACTATAAATGAATAAAGGGTGTTGGCATGGGCATTGTCGATTCTTGATAATGCTGTATAATCAACCCCAAACTCAAGCAGATAAACTACTACAAGAAAGACAGAGAGGGAAAACAAAATGAAAGCTTCAAGGAGAAAGGAACAGGAATGAGGAGCGGAGAGAAGAGGAAAGGAGAGGAGAGGAGAGGAGGAGTATTGTAAGTGAGAGCAGAACTCACGGTGAATGAACGCTGCAGACTGAAGACCTGCGAGAGATTGCATCTCGATTTTGCTTTACAAAACTGCACATGCGAAACAAAACAAAACAAAAACAAAACAAAAAAATGAGACACAAACGCTAAATGAAAAAAAGTGTAGAGGGGCAGATGGCAGTGTCTCAATCAGCTCCCTAGCTCCCCATGTAGTGGATCAGTAGGTGATGTGAACGAAGGAGCTTGATTCACTAAGCATGTCCTCATTGTAAAATTTCAAAACTTGAATTTATAAACAAAAGCAGATTTCATATGCTTTCCATATTCATTTTATGAAGTTTTTAAAAGTACATTATAGCTAAATAATTTGATTGTTTTATATACTGCCAACTTTTGAATCATTAAACAGTTCTCAACTGTTTTTAACCTACACTGCAAAACCCAATAAGTAAAGTTAACTCAAACTGTATGAACAAACCAATTGTGGCAAACCATTTAAGTTTTGAAACAAGGGGTTTGGGAACAAATGAATCGCTGAACGAATCATATGGGAGTCGCTGGGATACTTAGATAAAAATAAATGCAAATTATAAGACAATGAAAGTCTTTTTTTGATTTTGTGTGCATATCAGACTGTTGTTGGAGACCCCCAAAACCAAAATATGACCATTTTAATGTTTAATAGGGGCTCTTTAAGTTCAGTTATCAAATCACTGAGTTCTACAAATTGAGTCCAAACAACTATTCTCTGTTTTTACTTCTAGTATTAGGGTTAAGTTACCACAAAAAATATAATTAATTCATTCATAACTCATTCGTTTTGAGTTGTGCTTTAAATAATCTGTTCATGAGTTATTTTCATTGAGTCAAAGTAACCTTTTAAAAACTTATAAGTTCAAATAACTTATTTCATTTAGTGATTTTGACTGTTAGGTTTTACAGAGTTGGTATCTAGCTATGTTTGTTCACGTTAAATATAAATAAATAACTAAATAATAATACAAATTTGACTATTTGGGTTACGTGATTCATGTTTTGTGCTTCCAAATTTTAATCATATCCAAACTCATGTGCCCTAATTTTTATGGTGCATTGTGGGATATTTTTTATGCACTGGCAGAATTTTGTGATTGAGACAGCACTTACAATGGCTGACTCCGTGATCAGTGCTCTGACTAGTGAACAAGGAAGCGGATTGAGACACAGCCAGGGTGATTTCTGCCCACCTGGCACCTGTATGTTTCAAATACAAGACACAAAAACACTGGCAACACTTCAGTAAAGGACACACTAAACTTTCTAACGACATAGAAAATCTTTGAAGACTTGTAAAATGCAATAAACAAACATGAATTTATGTTAAAGCAATTTTTTGGTTTTTAATTGTGGCCCTCTACTTTAGTGTCACCAAAAAACAAAACAAAACAGTAAATCAGCTGGTTACAGTACAGTTTGCAGTTTTGTAAACAATACATTGTGATTCTATGTGATAAAATGAAAATATAACTTATAAGTTGTTTCATTCAAAATACTGAGGTGACAACTGTCTAAAATGTAAACATCATGTGCTCTGTGAATAGACAGAAAAGAAAGAGTTACACATATGAATACAAACAACAAATGTAAATGAAAGTACTTTACCACAACCAGAAAACAGACAAGCATACTGGTATACTCTTCAACTAGTGTTTCTTCAATTAAAGGCAGTTCTATTTTAAATATGATTGACTGTTGTTGCTATATTTTGAATCAAATTAGTAAGCAGAAGAGATTTAGTTACTTCTTTTCCAAATATTTTCCAAATAATTCTATGTACAATTATAACTTTAAAACGAGAACTGTGTTCATGATAATCCAATCAAATCATTTGATATATAATCTAGGTTCATTGTAAACTAACAAATTTGGAGTCTTTTTCACAAAATTATGAAATATCAGTGTACTTATTTACCAAGACGACAAAAAGTAGTGTGTAGAAAATAGATCGATTTAATTCTAACAGAAAATAACATAGATATCACTTCATTATGTATAATTTGAATACACAAATTGTTATTTATGCATTAATTAAATTTTTATTTGTGACCCTGGTCCACAAAACCAGTCTCATGTTCCACAGATGTATTTAGCCAAATTAACATTGTATATGTTATAGTAACCAGCGATCTAGCTGATGCGAATCGCTGAAGAAACTACGCACGTGCCACATTTGCGAACTACAAATCCTTTCATGTACCAACACACACCTGTGTGTGTGTTTTAAATTGATTACACACACACAGGATCATGACGAACTGATTACATGGACTTTAAATACAGAATTTACGCATACTTCAGTGCTAAGCCTTGTTTTAATGTTCTGTGACATTACCACACTTTTTCCCTTGCCTTGTGTTTTGACTTTTGCATTATTTGTTCACGTAGTTTGCTGCCTGTACCGACTGCTCGCCTGTTTACAGACCTCGACTGTGGATTATTTGTATGTACCTGTTTGCACCTGTTTGACCGTTGCCTGCCTCATAAATCTGTCTAATAAACTGCACGTGGATCCTCAACTCTGTTGTCCAGCATCCCTCAGTTACGGTCAAAAAGGCATATTTTATGCCAAAAATCAAGTAAATATCAAGTAAAGATCATGCTCCATAAATACTTTCAAAACTTCCTACTGTAAAAATTATTTTAAAAAACAATAAAATTTGATTAGGAATTAGTAAGAACTTACTTTGCTCAACTTTAAAGGGTCACGAAACACCAAAACACATTTTTTGAGATGTTGACAGTCATATATGTGTCCCACGTTGCTAAAAACACTGTTAGGACACATATATTTCACAAAAAAAATTGAAATTGGTTGTTGCGTTATTTCGAGCAAATTCGTTCTTCCGGTTTGAAAAAATTTTGAAGCAACGTCACATCGATCAGATCCTAGTGTAAATTCCAGCGTGGAGACTAGATGTCTGTACCAGCCCTATAAATGCAAAAGCCTTTAAATTTCTAAGTAATTTTTTTTATTTTTTGGAACCCTCAGATCTTAGATACTCAAACAATTTGATCTCAGAAATACAGTATGTTGTCATATCCTAACAAACCATACGTCAATGGAAAGTTTATTTATTCAAGTTTCAGATAATGCCTTCATCTTAGTTTCCACAAGCTTACACTTGTAACTGGTTTTGTGATCCATGGTCATATTTTCAATAATGATTGTACAGTATAAAAAGTGCTCTTCATAGGTGAATTCCTGTGAATAAACCAATGTGTATGAAAAATGTCCATATAGTTGAAGAAACACCGTAATCATACATCAGAAAACACATTTATTTACCTTGAAAAAGCTTTCAGGCACAATTGATATTTGTAAAAAGATGAATAGTAACGATTTCGGGAGATTACATATAATTAAACTGTAATAACATAGCTTTGATGTAACGTACAGCATCACCCTACAGCAAACCAATAATGAAGAACAGACTACACAGAGCAGGTTTAAATGGAGGACGGGGTCACAATATCACAGACTAAACAAACAATGAAGCAATCGGAAAACAACTTCAAACCTTACAGGGAAAAGTTCCATAGCACAACATGACACAGGAACAAGGGAAAGACAGACACTTACGCTGCGATGGAGATGTTGGCAGCAGACATGGGGCTGACCTCCTTCACCTCCATGGCCTTCTGAAGAGCCAAGCTTTTCTTCGCTGCCTCCTCCTGCTGCTCTTCATCCTGCAGAAATGAAAGATCAGGAGAAAAGAAAGCTACTACCTGTTTCGAGTGTTTTGTGTCAGTATGAAATTATTGTCATAAATTAGGTGACATGATTACCTTTGTCAGCTCCTGCGCATTGGCAAGGTTATCCACAGCGATGGCCAAGAATACATTGAGAAGTGTGTCTGGTTATTATTAGTTTAGAGAACTGCCTTTATTTTATATTCAGCACACAATAAATTTGCCATAAAAACTGATTCAATTTTCACATTTAATTTTAATCAGTTTTATCTACTTTTATTTTTCTTCGGCTAGTCTGTATTTCGGAGGTAGCCACATTGGAATAAACCGCCATCTATTCCAGCATTTGTTTTACACAGCGGATGCCTTTCTAGCCGCAACCAAGTACTGGGAAAACACTCAACGCATTCACTCACACACACTCACTCACACGCACGCACGCACGCACGCACGCACGCACGCACGCACGCACACGCACACGCGCACACGCACACGCACACGCACACGCACACACACACACACAGGGCTTAATTTGTGCCAACAAATCTGATCTGGCACCTCATTTTACCGATCCCCTTCCTTATACGCACCCTCTCCCCTAACCCTCTTCACCCATTCCGGCCCTGCTCTTCACTTTCATCCGTGACACACCCCACCCCCGCTCTTCAACAACCACAACCACTACCACTCTCCCTGGTACTACAAGGTGCCCTTAAGATGCATTTTGGTTGATGGGATCACAAGAAGACATCGTGTTTTATTCCTTCTCTTTTTCTCCACTTTCTACTACTTCCATGATTTCTTTGATGGGAAGACCTATTGGCGGATGTGGGGGTGTGTTATGATAATAATATTGTGAAATAAGTTTGTTCTGGTTAGATGTGTCTTTGGCAACCTCTTGAAGTGATGGAAAGTGGACAAGCTCAACCCTGTTTACACCTGTATCTATTTTTTATTGTCCATTTGTAATCAGATAAACTAAATTCCTTCTTAAAGGGATAGTTCACTCAAAAATGATTATTTACTCAGTCTTAACCAAATTGAGTTTTTTTTGTTTGTTTGTTTGTTTGGTTGAGCACAAAATAGTATATTCTGAGGAATGTTGGAAACCTCTAACATTGACTTCTACAGTACCTACTTTTTTCTATTAAAGAATCTATTAAATCTATTAAAGAAATCTATTAAATTCAATGGTTTCCAACATTCTTCAGAATATCTTTTTTTTGTGTTCACTAGTTTGAAACCAGTCTAGAGTGAGTATTTTCATTTTTGAGTGAACTATCCCTTTAATACCACATGCAAATGTAACACTAGAACATTCAAGCATCTGAACAGCTGTTGTACAGGATACAGTTTCCGAAGAGTGTAAGAACGATGAAGTAAACCGAGGAGAACATTCCACCCCGGACACCACCCTGTGACTCGATGCCATGATACATCACTGCGTTCCAATCCTCTCCTGTCAAAATCTGCAGGTATAAACAGGCCAAGCACAGCAAACATTCAGAGTCTAATACATGAAACACACATATTAAGCATTTATTAGGCCAAATTAAAATAAAACGTACCTGGAAGACTGTCATTATGGCTGCAGGGAAGCTGTCAAAATTTGTAGTGGGTGTTTCATCTTCAAAATTAAACCTAGTCAGGAAGAGAAAAAACTTCAGCGTGCTTGGTTTAAAGAGGTACACTTAAAGATTTGGATGTCAGTTGTGGTTGGCTTTAATTTAGTTTAGAGAAGCAGGGCTGTCAAAACAAAGATACTGAGTTACTAGGATCAAACCACTATTTGGTTTTATCATAATTTGTATCCTTAAGCAAAGAATTAAACTTGAATGTTATATAAATAATCAGAAAACGTTAAATAAGTGCAATATTCACACTCAGACAAGATATGGCTTGTTTTAAGCTTTATTTTTATTTTGTATTCACCCTCTGAATTAAAACATAAGAGAGACCCTTATGAAATATATCAGTGCGGCGTCAGCATGTAATAACAATATGTTTTTGGTCAAATGCTATTAGTCATAAACCAAACCAACAAGATACAAGGTGAGTCACTGTCATTTACCATATTTGATGGGAGCAGAAGGAGCTAAAGTTCTCCTTTGAACAGAGGAGGACTTAGTTATTTGGGGGATATATATGTATTTATGTATTTATATATATATATATATCTCTTAATCAGCCCCCTATGTTTATGTTCAATTATTTCACTTGAAAGGCAATGAAAATTTGAGGTTTATGCATCTAAACTCTTCATATATAAATATATATATATATATATGCAGATTTTAGCTCCAACTTGTCTCAACATACCTGCACAGATTTTTCTAGAAACGCTAGTAAGAGCTTGACTATCTAGCCCAGGTGTGTCTGATTAGGGTTGGAACAAAACTTTGCAGGACACCAGCCCTCCAGGACCAAGTTTGGGCACCCCGATGTACAGTTAATTAGTCATTTTTGTGATTAGATTTTAAAAGTAATAATAATAATATTATATTATTAGTCACAAATAGTAACATTAGGAGCGGTACAGCACGGACACATGAGAGGCTCTAAAAATCTCCAACAACACCTAAAAACATTTGCTAGTCACATTTTTGAAAATTTACACACAAGGGGGGACTGAAAAATCACTAAGTTGGCAACACTGGCTAACAGTAATCTCTTTTATAGAAGTGCTTACACCTCGCGCATGTGAAATACGAATGTGAAATGTAAAATGTGAAATAGTCCCTTGATTAATCAGGGGTCGCCACAGCGGAATAAATACTGCATGTCTTTGGACTGTGGGGGAAACCGGAGCACCCGGAGGAAACCCACGCCAACACGAGGAGAACATGCAAAACTCCACACAGAATTGCCAACTGACCCAGCCGAGGCTCGAACCAACAACCTTCTTGCTGTCAGGCGATTGTGCTATCCACTGCGCCACGTGCTGCCAGATTTGACAACATATGATAAAAAATGTATAAAAGCTATCTGATTACTATTGGCTGGGGCCCCTAATTCCCTGCAGCCCTAAGCGGCTGCTTACCTCGCTTATTTGTTAAGTCCACCACTGCTTTTGAAGTGCTTTGCTTACTGCAACTCTCTCATTGGTAGACTTTTTGTATGACATTATAGGAAATGTTGTTTTCTGCAAGGATTTCATTATTAAATATGTTAATCAGCAACCGATTAGCAGCCTCTAAGCTCATAGAGGGTTTGTTTTAAAGGTTTATTAGATTTTTTTTTTTTTTACTTCTGGTACTCAGTGCTTATTATTTCAATTTTATTTTCATCTCTACCCCCTGAAACATTAATCACAATTAAAAACAGATACTCTCACATCCACCATTCCACCAATATAGATAAAAACTGACCTACAGAACTAGATGTCAAAATTTCAGATACAGTTGAAGGAAAAATTACTAATCTAATTACTTATTAATTATTATTTTTTTCAAATATTTCCCAAGTGCAAAGAAGATAAGATTTTTTTTAAATATAATAGTTTTAATAACTAATTTCTAATAATTAAAATGAATGTAGTCTTTTCCATGATGACAGAACATACAATAATATTTAATTTTGCAAGATTCTAGTGTTCAGCAATTTAAATGCTTAACTGGGTTAATTAGGCTAACTAGGCAACTTTGGTTAATAAGGTAAGTCATTGGACAACAGTGGTTTGTTTTGTGGCCAATCGAGAAAAACCTTAAAATCATTTTTAAAATAAACAAAATGCTTTTATTCCAGCCTTACTAAAAGAAATAAGACTTTCCCTAGAATACAAAAATATAATAGTAAATACTGTGAGAAGTTTATTCTATTAAACAGCACTTGGGAAATATTTGAAAAAGAGTAACAATTACACAGGAGGGCTACTTTTTGTCTCAAAATGCACTGTAAAATATGCTACAACAAAATGTCAAGACTACAAATTGCTTTATGTTACTTTAACTTATTTTAATAAGTTAATCAGGGTTTTTTTTTAAGTTATGCAAAGATTAACTTAATATTTTAGCCAGTTTACTTGATATAAGTTGACATGATAAAAACAATTTGATTCAGCAACAAAAAAAATGAAGGCCACAAGCAGTTTTTACATTGTGTATACTGAAATACTGTACGTCGAACAAGACTCTGAAGGATCAGTATTCCTCTTTTTTTCGATCTAGCCTTTTTCTTTCTCTTTTTAGATTTTCAGAGTTCTCTTTTAGTCATGCCATCTTCAACTCCAAATCGCCTTTCAGAGTTTGGCCTTCAAGAGAGACACAAGAAGAGAATGACTCATCCATTCATAAAGGAGATTCAGAGCATGCCTGCGTTCACCAGACTGAATTATTGTATAAAGCTGGTGTCATTCAGTGCTGGCTGTGCGTGGGACTCGTATATTAGCTTTACATCGTAAACATAAAGAGACTTCCAACAAAAGCTGAGGCAGGAATATTATTACATAAAAGACAAAATGCTGTTCGCTCTCACAAGAACCTTAGAATATTTAATATGGGCTCCTATGATATATGTATTGTGGAAAACAAA
The DNA here is from genome assembly GCF_903798145.1 of Danio aesculapii. Lineage (NCBI taxonomy): Eukaryota > Metazoa > Chordata > Actinopteri > Cypriniformes > Danionidae > Danio > Danio aesculapii. The sequence continues at coordinate 30,830,527 of NC_079455.1, read as the reverse complement.
ATAGCAGGACTCAATCATATAAATGGAATTTACAGTATACCACATTATGAAATTTAACAAATGTTTTAATGAATACGTGAAAAGTAGTGATGTACGAATGATTTGCTTTATCATTCAAATGGAACAAATGCATCTCAAAAAAAGTCTGAAGCCACATTGGGACCTGTCTTGAGACTCTTGAGAATCTAGCAATTTGTTTCTAAATCCTCACTTTTGTTTTAAATGTATGTATTTGTTTCATTGTCATTTTATTATTATTTTTTTCTTGGCGGAAGGGCTAAGTTAAGTAAAATAGTATTTCAAAAAGTAGTGATGTACACCTAATCAAATTGTAACATAGACTAGTGTGTAACAGACTGTCTTGTAATCGATTTTTGATGTCTGTTTTTTTTTACTCAATGTTAGATTTCAATTTGATGTTAGGAAATGTTGTCAATTTGCATTTTAGTGATAACAAAACCAGTGTAGATAAGTAATCTGTAGTTGAAACGTTCAGATTAATAAAATCGTTATAATATAATGGTTATTTTGATGGTCAAAGGGCATCAATGCTATTAGCCCCCCTGTTTCAGTTTAACGGAGAGAAGATATATATATATATATATATATATATATATATATATATATATATATATATATATATATATATATATATATATATATATATATATATATATATATATATATATATATATATTATTGTTTTTAGCATAAGAAAATAAACAGTAACATTAACTAGAATGGAAAGAGTACAAAGGCCATTTTACAATATACAGAATGTCAGACACAACAAAATAAAATATCTCCAAGAAAGCATACGAAAAATATAGATTAAATAAAATAAATAGTTTACAGAGAAGTGCGTAGGCTCCACAACATACGCCAAACCAGTCCAGCCCACAAAGAATTACAAGTCTTACTGGATTGCACATCTTTTGTCTTTTTGTCAACTGTTACAACCTTCTAGGACCTTCAAGTCTAGGAGTTTTGTTTAAAAGGTGTAACAAAGAAAACTAAAATTTGGTGAATAATATTAAATAATACTGAATTAGAACTAAATAAAAAAGACACACTTCAATCCTCAGCCCAGAGTGCAGATTCAGTACAAAGTTTAGTTTATTTAATAGAAATATAAGAACTCTAACAGAAACTAGATGACAAACTGAGTGAGTGTAGCCTAAAACAACAAACAGAAAGCAGCTAACTAAGTTTAGAGGACTAGCTTACCTAATGCAAAAATCAAAGATGAAAATCAACAACATAAACTTCCCTGAGCTTCCTCTTTCAACCATTAACAGGTGAAAAGATATACAAAATAAAATAAGGCACTCACTCTTTTGTCACACTTGGAAGTAAATCTCAAATTAAATACACAAAATAATAAATAGTAATGGAAATGGAGGCAGGATAATGTTAATTTAGCATTAAAGATTAATCCAACTACTACCAACACTAGTGAACAATATCACAACAAAACACAAGACAACACAACAATAAGTAAACAATATCATACTTAAGAGCTGGGGAGAAGTTTTCCTTAGCTCACAAGCTTCAGAAGGCTCCGACGCAGATCTTTATTCTTCCATGGCCACCGATTTGCATTTTTGACTTTTTTTTTGACGGAATATACATTTTTCGTGTTTTAATTTTAACAGAGAAATAAAAAGAATTTGAGGGGAAAAATAAAACACTTCATAGGACAAATTCGTAAATATATTTAGTTAGACTCAACGTAACTGTTGATAAATATTTCTTCATTTCAGTTAATTTTACCCACTGAAATACTAATTTATGACATTTTTTTGAAAAACAGAATAATCAATCAATCAATCAATCAATCAATCAAATGAAATACGGAACCCTAGAAAATATATGAATAAAAAGTAAAAACCAAAAGTGAAAGAATAAAAGAATCACCGGGGACATGTCTAAGCTTTCTGTAAAATATGTTTCATACCTACACATTCAAACACCTGCCATTATCAGCGAACAAACCCGGGTAAGCTTGTGTCTCGGGGCCCTCTGGAGCCTAAAAACTATGATAAAAACACTTACAGAGGCTCATTTGACAGGATGTTCTACTGGAGAAACGATCTCAAATACTTTATCTCGGTCTGATTTGCATAAGCAACAGAAAACTAAAGAAATCTTTCAGCAACCCAGCAAGTCAAATATATCCTCAGAGATATATCCCAGAAACACTAGGATTTAAACAAGCACTTCACTCCGAGTGGTTCACTGGCCAGCAGGGGGTCAGCAAACTCAATAAGCCAGAACTAAATTAGAAAGTCTCTTCAAATCACACAAATGTTACATACTTGCAAATGTATAGTATTTTTACTTCAAGAACTCAAATGCCAGGGCAGTTGATATAGTTAATACAATCAACCCCTGATTACATCACAGCCAATGAGAGATGCGCATGTATAATGATGTCACAACACGGACAAGACAACGGCCTGAATCAGAACACACATCATCATGAATGAAGATCATTAACGCTGCATGTGTCAAATTAAAAATAGTTCTACTAGGGCATGTGAGCTTTATTTGGAAAGGCAGAGTGACTCACGGGCACGATTTCACATCTGACTCTTGAATATGCATTTCTTCCTTTAGACACACAGTCTGGCTGAGATGACTAACGGGCATTCACACTGAGCAAATTCATGTGGTGAACAATTTTAGACAGAACGCAATGAAATTTAAAGAAGAAATATGAAATAGACTATTTTTAAGGTGCATGAAATAAAATCACAAAATTACACTGCAAGCAAATGGTACACTATAGAGATGCTCAGATGGCTAATCGTTGAAAAACTGTCGATTATGTCGATTATACTAAAACTGTCGATTATGTTGATTATACTATTGTGCACCATGTCTAAAATAAAATACAAAAATAAATAAATAAAATAAATAAATAAACAGATAAAATTTAGATATTTAATTATCAAATACTACTACTGCTAATACTACACTCTCAGAAATAAAGGTACGCGAGCTATCACTGGGGTGGTACCTTTTCAAAAGGTACACATTTGTACCTGAAGGGTCCATATTGGAACCTTAAGAGTATATAATAGTACCTAAAAATCAAGAGGAACACTTTTGTACTTTTTAGGTACTGATATGTACCCTTGAGGTATTAATATTGACCTATCGGAAAGGTACCACCCCAGTGACAGCTCGCGTACCTTTATTTCTGAGAGTGTACTACTACTACTCCTAATAATAATAATAATAATAATAATAATAATAATAATAATAATTATTATTATTATTATTATTATTATTATTATTATTATTATTATTATTATTATTAATAATAATAATAATAATAATAATAATTATTATTATTATTATTATTATTATTATTATTATTATTATTATTATTATTATTATTCATCTATTCATTTTCTTTTCGGCTTAGTCCCTTTATTAATCAGGGGTACAGAGAGAGTACAGTTAGTGGTATAGCCAGAGAGGCAGTTACAGATTAGGAAGGAAAGTGGAGACTAAACAGTTGAGTTTTTAGTCATTTCTTGAAGACAGCAAGTGACTCTGCCGTTCTGATGCAGTTAGGGAGTTCATTCCACCAACTGGGCAGATTGAATGCGAGAGTTCGGGAAAGTGATTTCTTCCCTCTTCGGGATGGAACAACGAGGCGACGTTCATTCACAGAACGCAAGTTTCTGGAGGGCACATAAATCTGCAGAAGTGAGAGCAGATAAGAAGGAGCAAAGCCAGAGGTCGCTTTGTAAGCAAACATCAGAGCTTTGAATTTGATGCAAGCAGCAACTGGCAGCCAGTGCAAACGGGTGAGTAGCAAAGTGACATGTGCTCTTTTCGGTTCATCGAAGACCACTCGTGCTACTGCATTCTGAAGCAGCTGAAGAGGTTTGATAGAGTTAACTGGAAGCCCGGCTCATAGAGAGTTGCAATAGTCCAGTTTGGAGAGAACAAGAGCTTGACCAATGAGTTGAGCTGTATGTTCAGATAGGAAGGGTCGGACCTTTCTGATGTTGTAGAGTGCGAATTTGCAAGATCGAGCAGTTCTAGAAATGTGGTCAGAGAAGTTTAGTTGGTCATCAATCATTACTCCAAGGCTTTTTACCATTTTGGATGCAGTGATGGTTGCTCCGTCCATCTGGATTAAAAAGTTATGGTGAAGAGTCGGGTTGGCAGAAACTTCAAGCATTTCCGTTTTCGTGAGGTTAAGCTGAAGATGATGATCTTTCATCAGTGTGAAATGTCTGACAGGCAGGCTGAGATGCAAGCTGGAACCGAGGGATCATCAGGGTGAAAAGAGAGGTATAGCTGGGTATCATCAGCATCAGCATATTGAGGATTATTAATATTATTATTATTATTACAAATGAACTCAAATTTATAGCATTATTATTATTATTATTACTATTATTATTATTAATAATAATAATAATAATAATAATAATAATAATAATAATAATAATAATAATAATAATAATAATAATAATAATAATAATAATAATATATTATAATAATAACCCCCATCTCTGCTCATGGGGGTTGGCACGAGGAAGATAACTTGAAAAGAAGAGAAAACTTTACAGTGGCTATAAAAGAGTCACCAAAAGTGCATTTGACAGCAGGACATGTTTCTACAAAACTATTACACTAATGAGACTGCTCAATTAAGCACATGTTGTGGCCGGTTTAGTTCATGGATAAGGCATCTGTACTCCGGCAGACGGAGCCTAAGGCTGATCTCAGTCCGACAGAAGACACATCAAACATGCTACCAGGCCTAAAGATTGGCTCCAGAAAACTGATCTGAAACAGATGTCACAGGTCTGTAATAGAAACTTCTATCAGTTTCACTATAGTCCTGCTGTGGTCAGAAAATGCAAATTTGCATGTCGATTTAAAATTCCAGCAATGTGTGAGTTTTGTAAGTCTCAGGTTCAGGTTTACTTGTATTTGTACTCATGGGTAGAGTAGGTTTACAATGTTATATACAAAAGCGCTGTGGACACTTTAAAAGTGTGGGGGACAGCTGTATGAAATCCAAAAGTTTACATTCTTAATCACCCGTTTCTAAATGTTTTGTTTCTACAAGTGAGAGAGACGTATCCGGAGTCCCCCCCCACCCCTCCCTCTGAGTGATACACCCCTTGTTATATATATGTATGTATGCATACATTTTACAAACATCACAGGCATTAAATGACAAGACAAAAGTGCTTTAAAGTCTGAAAATAATAATAATAAAAAATAACGTTCCTATAAGACCACTCCTCATTCAACTGAATGATGCTTAAGTTATCATAAAAGTGAGCTAAATCATTTTTTTTAAGGAGTGCATTGTTTTGTGTTGAATACTAGACAAGACGTTTAATAAAAATGTAAAAGAAACATTTCAATTTATTTTAAACAAAATGCCTTTGCCAGATTTATTAAAAGAGAAGAATGGGACAGAAATGGCTGAACCAATGAAGGGTCATTTCAGAAATACTCACTGGCCCCCGAAGAGCTGCATGCCAAGCAGAGCAAACACAACGATGAAGAGGAAGAGGAGGAAGAGCAAGCTGATGATGGACTTCATGGAGTTTAACAGGGAAACCACAAGATTCCGCAATGAGTTCCAGTATCTACAGCAAAAGAGACAGAGAGAATAAGGATTACACTCTGAAATGCTATTTGGTTGTAAGGGTGCTCCAAATGGTTGCTAAGGTATGACTATACAGTAACTCTAGTTATAACAGATTGGTTTACTGTCTGAGTCAACATGAAACATGTGGTGTGGTTATATGGTGTTTGTTTATCAAAAGTTGCCAATTAGATTTGCTGTTTTAGCATTGGTATTCCCAGCATATACAGTGTAATTAACTATTGATCTCCACCTGAAAAATGAAATCATAACTGAAGAGAAAAACACTGACAGTCGTGATCTGGCTAATACAGAGTCAGGATTGGAATAATATAAACACTGTATCACCTGGACCAAAAAATAAATGATATAAATATAAAATATCTCAATCTAAATACAAACTTCAGGAAAAAGCTTCAGAAAAAAATCAAGAAAGTGCTTAGTGCCACTAACATTTTGTGGCACTAAGTATGTGACCTACTTAAGTATGTGAAAAATAGTATGTGAGCCAAGTTGTAGAGCCAAATTCATAGTATTCGAAATACAGTAGATGAGAAGAACTCAAATGGCCAAATGACATGACACTTGCATTCATAAGTTCTCTTGTGTGGCCACATGGGATAGTACAGTGTCCATTGGATGTGTACTTCACAGTTTAGTACTTCACTAGTTGTTAAGTAAAGTACTAAACTGTGAAGTACACATCCAATGGACACTGTACTATCCCATGTGGCCACACAAGAGAATTTATGAATGCAAGTGTCATGTCACTACGTGATGCTGGTGGAGGAAAATGTTTCCTGAATGTTTCACTCTGTCACTATTCTTGCTGTGTGTAATTGTGCATTATTATCCTGTTACATGCCTGATACATGTCTCTTTTAAACTCTGATATGTCCCCATAAGTTATATGATATTTTGTCGGCCACACTTTATTTTGATGGTCCGTTTGTTAAATTTAAGTTTCATTGCATCTACTTGCCAACTAATTCTCATCAGATTATAAGTAGACTGTTAGATTGGGGTTATGGTTGGGGTTGGAGTTATGTACTTGCGAAGTTTCTTATAGTCAGTTAAATATCTGTTTAGGAGCAGTATTAACAGATATTAAGCAGACAGTCTACAAATATTCAAATAGACCATCAAAATAAAGTGTTACCGACAAAATGTCATATCACTTATGGGTGACATATCAGATATGCATATGCATCTGAAATTGCATACTTCCATACTTTAGTATGTGAAAAATAGTATGTGAGGCAAGTAGTATGTCCAAATTCATAGTATTCAAAATACCTTAGATGAGAAGTACTCAGACGGCCTACTAACCACAACAGAATTGTGAAGGACACATCCAATGGACACTGTACTAGCCCATAAGGTCACACAAGAGAATTTATGAATGGAAGTGGAGCGAAGCAACACAGGAAGGCCATGTGATAATGATAACTGTATAATGATGATAATCATACTACATAGAAATAAGACTCTAACATTTGTGAATTATATTCAAATTCAAATGTATTACCTACTCGAGCAGTATGCAAATTCAGAAGCAGCTTATAAAATTATACTTTCTACTACACTGCTCAAATACCACAGGTTTAAAGTTTGTGTTCCTTTAATTCATTAACATCGTCTTCTACAGGTCACACGCGTTCACCAGATAGAAAAAAAATCACCAAATGTGAATCTTGGAAAGCAGCAATAAGCAAAATAGCATGAATTGAAGTCATCAGATAGAAAAATGTAGTGTGACCAGGCAAGTTACAAACAGTATACTGTAAAAATCACAGAACCTCATTGTCTGGTTTTGGCTTAAAAAGACTCTACCAATTAGAAATCAGGCTTGTGCTTATATGTATGTGCATTCATCTACTTACTTGGTTACTTTAAAGATACGGAGCAGACGCAGGGCTCTCAAAACACTGATTCCAAAAGACGCTCCAGGCTGAATCGCTGCCCAGATCACCTCAAATATACTCCCCACAATTACCTTAGAATATAAACAAAGTCTCTTAGTTACAGGAGTTCATTAATAAAATACACTCTTAGTTACATGAGTTTATTGTGGTTAAATGTAGACATCGCTTAAGGCTTAATGAGACCAAATAAAAATAATAAATATGTCAATATTATCAATTTCAATGGACATCAAGTCAAAATACAGGTGTACTAAAAAAAAAAACAATATAGCAATGGGAAATTGAAAATAAAATAAAACAAATTGTTGATCTTTACATGAAGTTTCTTCTGATGTTAAAAACTTGAACAATATAACTTTAATTTTGAGGTTTTTGTTTTATAGACTGCATATTATTAGAACAATAATATAAAGGACCCACATATAAATTGTCTAAACCAGTAATGTCCAAACTAGGGCACGCGGGCCAAAGTTGGCCCTTTGCATCCTTTGATTTGGCCTGACAGATGGAAATGATTTGAGAAGAGTTGGGAAAGTCCTAGACTTTCTTACTCAAAACAACCTCATGGACAACAAGCAATCTGGCTTTAAGAAAGGCCACTCAACTGAGACTGCCCTGCTCTCGGTCGTAGAGGACCTCAGACTGGCTAAAGCAGACTCTAAATCATCTGTCCTCATCTTGCTGGATTTATCAGCTGCTTTTGACACTGTAAACCACCAGATCCTGCTATCTACGCTTGAGTCACTGGGCGTCACAGGCACTGTTATTCAATGGTTCAGTTCCTACCTCTCGGACAGGTCATTCAGGGTGTCGTGCAGGGGAGAGGTGTCCAACCTACAGCATCTATACACTGGGGTACCTCAGGGCTCTGTGCTTGGACCACTTCTCTTCTCTATCTACACGGCATCTTTAGGAACAGTCATCCAGAAACATGGTTTTTCCTACCACTGCTATGCTGATGACACCCAGCTATACCTCTCTTTCCACCCTGATGATCCCTCGGTTCCAGCTCGCATTTCAGCCTGCCTGTCAGACATTTCACTCTGGATGAAAGATCATCATCTTCAGCTTAACCTCATGAAAACGGAAATGCTTGAAGTTTCTGCCAACCCGACTCTTCACCATAACTTTTCAATCCAGATGGATGGAGCAACCATCACTGCATCCAAAATGGTAAAAAGCCTTGGAGTTACGATTGATGACCAACTGAACTTCTCTGACCACATTTCTAGAACTGCCCGATCTTGCAGATTCGCACTCTACAACATCAGAAAGGTCCGACCCTTCCTATCTGAACATACAGCTCAACTCATTGTTCAAGCTCTTGTCCTCTCCAAACTGGACTATTGCAACTCTCTGCTAGCCGGGCTACCAGCTAGTTCTATCAAACCTCTTCAGCTGCTTCAGAACGCAGCAGCACGAGTGGTCTTTGATGAACCCAAAAGAGCACATGTCACTCCGCTACTCACCCGTTTGCACTGGCTTCCAGTTGCTGCCCGCATCAAATTCAAAGCTCTGATGTTTGCTTACAAAGTGACCTCTAGCTGTGCTCCTTCGTATCTGCTCTCACTTCTGCAGATATATGTGCCCTCCAGAAACTTGCGTTCTGTAATGAATGTCGCCTCGTTGTTCCATCCCAAAGAGGGAAGAAATCACTTTCCCGAACTCTCACATTCAATCTGCCCAGTTGGTGGAATGAACTCCCTAACTACATCAGAACAGCAGAGTCACTTGCTGTCTTCAAGAAACGACTAAAAACGCAACTGTTTAGTCTCCACTTTTCCTCCTAATCTGCAATTGCCTCTCTGGCTATACCACTAACTGAGCCCTCTTTCTCTCTCTCTCTCTCTCTCTCTCTCTCTCTTAAAAAAAAAAAAAAAAAAATTTATACTAATGTTTTGCTTCTTAGACTTTTACACGCCTGAAACTTGTCTATAGCACTTGTTCACTGCTGCTCTTATAGTTGTGTAAATTGCTTCCTTGTCCTCATTTGTAAGTCGCTTTGGATAAAAGCGTCTGCTAAATGACTAAATGTAAATGTAAATGTAAAATGCCTTTAACAGAGATTCTCATTTCAATTTTAAGTAAATGATCTAAAATTGAATGCATTAGTAAATACGGTTGAAGTAATGTTTTTGAGTTATTTTTTAAATATTATGAAATAAAGGAGAAAATTACCCATGGCAACTTTAATGTAATACAGTTTGCTATTTATTTTTGGCCCACAGCTCTTAATCAAGCTTGGATTTTGTTTTATTGTTAAGCAACGAAAAAAGGCTAACTGAGATTAAATGTTTCAATTGAGATGGTGTAATTTAGTTAATAATAGACATACTGTCACCCAACGGATCGAGGACAATGCAGAGACTTTGGTGAGGGAATCAAGGCAAAGGCAGATTCGGTTTGACTAGTGTATGGCGCATTAAACTTCACTGTGCTATAAATGTGATTGCTTATGTTTTAATTGCAATGCGTTTTAATTTAAAAAGTTACTCAACATTAGTTATTATGATTCAAAGTAATGTTTTCCTTTTATTTGTAAGTATTATAAAATAAATTAGGAAATTACCCATGGCAAATTTAATGTAAAATAGTTTGGCATATTGAACTTCGGCCCACAGCTCTCGATGATATTTGGTTTTTGGCCGTTCATACGAAAAAGTCTGGCCGCCCCTGATGTAAACCCAGTACACTTTTAATGGACAGACATGTTTTAGTTTTTTTAATCCTGATTTAAAGCTTTCAGTTTTACAATTGATTTTAAACTCTACTAATTGGTAAATGCAATCCTTCTTATCTCTATACAATCTATGAAATATTGGCAAACATACCAACAGATGTGAATAAAACCATTGAAAATGTAGCTTACGTCTGTTTTTGGAACGTATTGCTTCCATGCTACTCTTCAGCGTAGGGGATATTTTTCCTAATTACAACAGGAAGAACATTACTGCCATTTGATTGGATGAAAAATGGACAATATGATGGATAGCAGGCTTTAAATTTGGTGAAATGCACCAGAAGCAAAAATAATAATATTAATAATTGAAACATGACTTGACATGCAATGTCCATTGTAATTGACACAGGGTCAGATAGGGTTTAAATACTCTAACTGACTAGGAAACACATGACATATCTAGAGAAACGACAGCTAGAGCGAATGTGAATATACTAGCTGAGCCACAAATCTTTAACATCCCTGTGGCGATCCAGTGTAGACACAAATCTCACAGCGGCTGATAATGACCGACTGAATGCTAAAGCACAGGCTGGTCTGAATCATGTGTGCTGTGACTCACCCCAAAGTCAAAACAGTTGAACGAGGAGTGAAAGTAGTTTCTGGGCCCCAGGCCGTACATCTTCAGAGTCATCTCTGTCAGAAACAGACCCAGGAATACAAACTCTGCCAGGTCTAACAGCCCACAGAAAAGAAAGGAGAGATTAGGTTATCCGTCAACACCCAGCTTTCCCCACACAAACCTTCAAAAGTAATGCACTTACAAGATAGTGCTGGGCAACACGGCTAAAAGAATTCATTTATCAGTCTTCAAAACGTTTTACACAAATGTACAAAAATACAGTTTATATAAATGTAATACTTGCAAACAACTTTTTAATTTAAATCTATTTAATATTGTATATCATTATTCATCTTATATAAATGTTTAATTTATAACATGGGTCTGGAGGGTCACAGCTCCGGACAGTTTTTCTCCAACCGTAATCAAACACAGCTGATCCAACTAATCAAGGTGTTCAAGTAGGTGTGATTTGGAGGTGGTTGGAACTAAAATATGCAGATCTGTGGTCCTCCAGGAATTGAGTTTGAGACCAATGATTTATAATATATAAAACTGCACACCACACATCAGCTGATTGGTGGAGAGGAGACAGAGTGATGAAGCCAATTCTGAGATGGGGAGGGTTAGGAGGCCATGATGGACAGAGGCAAGTGGGCAGATTTGGCCAGGATGCCGGGGTTAAACCCCTACTCTTTTTCGAAGGACATCCTGGGATTTTTAATGACCACAGAGAGTCAGGACCTTGGTTTAATGTCTCATCTGAAAGATAGCGCTCACTAAGCAGTATAGAGTCCCCATCACTATACTGGGGCATTAGGACCCACACAGAGTAATGCCCCCCGCTGGCCTCACTAACACCACTTCCAGCAGCAACTTAGCTTTCCCATGTGGTCTCCCATCCAGGTACTGACCTGGCGCAGCCCTGCTTAGCTTCAGTGGGCGACCATGTGAGAGTTGCAGAGAGCTAGCTGCTGGCTTATTGCCAGAATGACAGATACAAGATTGGTCAAATTTAGCCAAAAAACCTCCAACACTACATTGGCCGATGTTTCAGTTTCATTTTCAACCCCTGTATAATTCATTCATACAATTATTTTATTATTTAAAAATATTAGATCACAACATGTCTTGATTTTTTCTGTATTCACAAGTTATGAGGCAATATAAGTTTTTGCCATTATCAGTATCTGAATAACTAGTATTTGTTTTGCTTACACAAGGCCTTGGTGAGCCACTCCGGCTGGTCGTAATGGACAATAGCCACACACATGGTGTTCAATCCCACCAAACACAAAACGATCCAATAGAAACTCTGTGCCTTCACCATCCGCCGGATGAAAAAGCGAATCCTCTTTTCCTTTCGACGGAAGTATGAGGAGCTGTCGTTCTTACTGCTCTTCAGGCTAGCTCTGGCGAAAGGAGATCCAGGTGGAGCTGCAGAGAGGAGAAAATACAATCATTCATTTATTTTCCTTTAGCTTAGTCCCTTATTTTTCAGGGGTTACCACTGTGGATTAAACTGCCAACTATTCCAGAATATGTTTTACGCAGCGGATGCCCTTCCAGTGGCAACCCAGAACAGGAAAACACCCATACACACTCACATTCACACACACTCATATACTACGGCCAATTTAGTTCATCCAATTGACCTGCACTGCATGTTTTTGGACTGTGGGGGAAACCCACACAGAACATGCGAACTCCACACAGAAATGCCAAGCGACTCAGCTGGGACTCGAATCAGTGACCTTCTTGCTGTGAGATGACAGTGCTAACCACTGAGCCACCGTGCCGCCCACAAATAAATTATAATTTTTTTAATTAAGTCTTTGAATTACTTGCATAGAGAATGCAAATAATCATTTTTATTATCAATTGCAATTTTCAACTCTTCTTATGGATACCATACTAAAACTCTTACTAAATATTGCAATTTTTGAGAATATGTAAGATGCAGATATGCCAACTGGTCTGCATCTTGCTATGAGGTGACTGTGCTAACTAGTGAGCCACAGTGCTGCCCAAAAACACAATCAATACAATTAATACTTTAATAGAAGAGACTTTTTTATTCATTCATTAGACACATTCAAGGAGTGGTTATAAATTAGTCTATCACCCTTTTGAAAAAAGAACACCTTAATTTAATACTGAAGTAGCACTAGTATACAGTCATCATGCTTGCTGATCATTAAGATTCTAAGCTTATATTTACCTTAACAGGATATTTTTGTGCATTACAGCAAAATGACTAAGAGCTTCTCAAGGTAAAAGGTCAAGCTTACCAACAGAGGAGATGTCTGTGAAATGTTCATCTCCCTCTTCAGCACTGATCAGGTCATTTCTACCCTTTCTGGACTTTGTTCTTTTAAGAACTGAATGCAAAATTGTACAGAAATACATTCAATTATTATGATTTGAGAATCAATATATGAGACATTTCGCAATATAATTAGTACATTTGTCATTATTTGCTGAAAATGAAAAAAAGAAAAGAAAAACAATATACTGTATGCATAAATCTTCAGGGCTGCAGTGTCACATGATAAACTTGATATATACGTCATCATGAAAACATTAAAGTGATCCATTCTAAATAACAGTCACATTAAAGACAGCTTGAATTGGAATTTGCAGAGACTTTAATATCAGTATGTTGATGTACTTCCAACTGAAAATTAATATACTGAGTAGGAGGTGGGGCTTTCTTTTTGCACAGCTTTCCCTTATAGCAAACTAATGGTAAAATCTGCATCATCCAGTGGATTAACATTTATTGGATTTTATTGTTTATCTAAAGAACTAGAATGTCTACTAGCAAAATAAACATTGTAAATTTTGATTTCACATAGACTTGGGGGCTCAGTAAGAGTATTTAAAACGTATGTTTAACAAAACAAAAGCATACTAACAAATACTAGTTCAGTCATGAAACTCTTAACATTCGCTGATTGGAGCGATCGTATCTCTCCGATAACCAATCAGCTTTTTCTTTCAATCAGAACCGCCCTTATATACCCAATAGAAGTAGCTGGTCTTCAGACTGCACGCTCGTTATCTACCCTCCATCCCCCCGGTACCACCTGCTAAATCTGCAACAGGGATTCATTTGCAGCCCATGACTATTGCATATGTAGTGCTAACCGTTTTGCTTATAGTTCTGCAGGTCTCTATTTATTGTGGTAAGATTGAGTCAGGCACTTGCTCCCAGCAGTGTAGCAAATCTAGACCGCCAAAACCAAAAATATGCACTTTTATTCATTTATTCATTTATTATCATCAATAAAAATATTGTCATCTTACTCCAAGAGTTGTCATGACTGAACTAAAATAATTCAATTATTTAATTTCAATAAGCTTCATGTGAGTGTCTGGTAACAGTGAGGAATGTATGCACAGGCTTGAATTGACACTAGAAACACAATCCTGTTTTCCAAACACTTTCACACTTTTACTTTCTGAAATCCATAAATCCCCTCTACCCCATTAATTAGAAGGAATATTTGGCAACCCTAATTGTTTAATCGCCTGCTCGTTAAGATTAAGAAAACATTTTACCTCCTGCTTTTTACATTACTACTAATTTGCCTGTATTTTGAGAACAACTAATCTAATGTCATGCTGTATAGATCACAGTTACTGTAGGTTAGTGAAGTCACTACATTCAGCTAGTTAGTACCAAAACCTGTGTGGCATGCATGAATCTATATGTGCATCTAATCCAATTATTCCAGTCATCTTAATCTGTGTAATTACCCCTGCCTTCCAGAACAGCATAAATCTGACAGAGATTAGGAGCACTGATAAAAATGAAGCATCTCTGAACAAGTGCAATAGCTTACAATGAAAACGTATGCAAGAGAGACAATATGACAACATGTGTCCAATTCTTAACTATAAACCATGCCCAGGTGAAAAGATCAGATTTATGAAATGCACAAAAACTCAATTTTGGAGCAAAATCATGGTCACATATGAGGGTTGATGGAAAAAAGGTCATACTTTTAACTGGCCTGGTTTATCATAGGATACTATGGTAAACCAGCCCATGGACCCTTGCCCTCTTTTCACCTGGGTTGTTCTGTTTCCTCCTGTACCACGCACCATCCAGAGGGGATTTCTCCTCAGCGTTCTGATCCTCCTCCGCCAGCAGTACCTCCTCTGTAATTAACAAATAACAGTTAGCGTGCTGAATATTTAAAACCATAATAGGACGCATGCTCTGTAAAGAATTAAGACCTGTTCAAGTGAGTACAATCAAAGAAAATATATGCATAAAAAGTACTATAATTCTGTATTTTTTTTAAGTGACCAAACTGTACGGTGAATAGTAAGTAAGCCAAATGAAATTTAAAGTAATTTATTACGAAATAAAGGGATTTTTCACGCAAAAATGAAAATTAGCTCATCATTTATACTCCCTTCTGTAGTTTTAAACTAAAAAATATATATAAAAAAAGATATTTTGATTAATGCTAGTTGCTGGGACCCATCGTTTTTGCATAGTAGGAAAACAAATTACTATAGAAGCCAATTGGTGCCAGCATTCTTTAAAATGTATTCCTTTTGTGTTCAACAGAAGAAAGAAACACAAATAGGTTTTGAACAAGTGAAGGGTGTGGAAATGATGACAGAATTTCTGTTTTTACCTGAACCATCCCTTTAAGTGTGACTTTTCATTTGTTTTTTGGAAAGTTCTTTTGATCAACACTTTGGATATATTTTTAAAATGTTTTGTTGTGTGTGTAATTTCCCTGCAGGCGGCGTTGGATTTTGTTTGGAAATGAAAATAGGGTTGATGTTAGAACCCAATGTCAGGTCGACATCAATGTCCAACCTAAAATCATCCTAAAATCAACCAAATATCAACGTCTTACACTTTGACATTGTGTGGACGTTACCACTTTGACATCAGACGTTGAATTTTGGTCACTTTCCAACACAACCTAAAATCAACCAAATATCAATGTCATTTGACATCGTTATTGGACGTCAAAATAACATTGTCCTTATACGCTGACTAGACATTGAATTTTGGTCACCTGAAGTCATGATCTAAATCTAACCTAATATAATGTCTTATGATGTTGTGTGCCTGCTGGGTTCCTCCATGCCTTCCAGCTTTGTACAATTAAGGCTACTTATGAATATGCTTCTTTCTATAGTTTTATATTTAATAAATACTCTCAACCCTGTGTGTATAAAGCTGATTCTAACTGAACACCAGAGAAATGTCACTTTTACACTAACCTGCTTTGCAGATCCATTCCAGGTAGCCGGTGAGCTCTCTCTCAATCTGCTGCTGTCTGCGAAGCTTCAAGAACTCCTGCCTCTTCTCCACCCGCTCTCTCTCTTTGGCAAACTCTCTAAGACCAAACACACACATACACAAATTTTCAAAAAATGTACAATATTTAAAAAAAAAGAAAGAAAAGATTTTTTAAAAAATGGTGAGACATATTAAGCATCCACTTCCCCTTTTTTTAATAGTGATTTATTTGTCACAATTTTTCCAGAGCCGTTGAGCTTGGCAAAGCCGTATTTGACAGCTTATGACAGCCACAGTCTAATGGTAATGCTGAGATTCTCAAACCCACAAAAGGCAACATAGCTCCCAATGTTTATTAATAATAATAATTATTGTTATTTTTTAAAATTATTATTATTGTGTAGGTAGTGTAAATGCATTGTCCATTTCAAACTAGTTTAATCTCATTTAATCAGTTGAATCAACAAGGTTTCCTATACATTTACACATGTAGTAAAAGAAAAACATATAAACAATAGTGTCACATTATTTTTTGTGTACACGCACATTACATCCAATGTCTGCTTTTCATGATATAGTCATCCATTTAAAACAGCATAGACTAACCCTTAGAGTGAAGGACTTTACAAATTATATATAAACTGTGTTATCTATGGAACAGAGGTTTTTAGAAAGATGCCTATGAAAAAAATACATAAAACTCAATAAGCAGGGTTTTCTGTCTAATGCTGTTCCATTGCCCAGGTTGCCAACAAAACAGCAATTCGATTTTAAATATTATGTATTAGTAACTTTTTCATAAAACAAAGGACTGGAAAAATACATTTTTAAGAATTTCTTAGCACTGAAGCAAAAAATGTAGAAGATCTGGCAACCCGCAGACTGATAACATGCAGGAAGTAAAACAACATTTCACTTTCATTTTAGGTTTCTACACATCAACTGAAAAGGTAAGATATGTTTGCATTTCATTTAAAAGAATGTTTGTATAAAAGGCTTTAAACAACCAAAAACTGGTTTAAAGACAATTAAAAGCTTAATAAGTATTCCTTTAAATCTTAAGGATCCATGTTAAATGTCTAAATATATTGACATATGCTTGAAACACTTTTCTCCACTCGCACTCTAAGACAAAACCCACAATCTGCACAGAAAATTAAGAAAGGGTCATCTTTCAAGATATCAAACTTTTCAGGAAATTGTAAGGCATTATTTATTGATCATGTCCCTTGAAACACGCATTATTACTTGTTTTACTTTTACCTTCTGGTCGACGCTACAGAGCACTGCGCACCAGAACAGCCCAACACAGAAACAGTTTCTTCCCTCAGGCAATCCATCTCATGAACACTTGATGATAATAATTGTGAAACCCACATCACTACTTGCAATACACTTTTATACACATATACACTTATTTAACAACACACTTTACATGCCAATTTGCAAACAGCTGCACATATAACGTTGTATATAGTAATAAACATGTATATACACTTGTAAATCTGTATATTTGCACTCACTACTTCTATTTTTTTTTTAAATATATTTATTATCTGTTTTTTGTCCTGTCTCTGTAATCCTGTTCCACTGTAGAAGCTCTGTCACGAAAACAAATTCCTCGTATGTGTGAACATACCTGGAAATAAAGCTCTTTCTGATTCTGATTATTATGACACTATATATCTCACTATATTCTCATAACTGACACTGTCATGATGTTACTGTTAACATTTCTGTTAATTGCTTGCACATTTATCTAATATAGATAAAAGATCCAACACAATTGTTTTTATAAACTATAAATATAGTAACACTTTATTTTGATGGTCCATTTGAGTGATAGGAGACTGTCTGCTTAATATCTGTTGATACTGCTCCTTTAACAGACATTTAACTGACTATAAGAAACTTTGCAAGCACATGTCAACTTACACTAACTCTAACCCCAACCTAACAGTCTATTTATAATCTAATGAGAATTAGTTGGCATGTAAATGCAATGTAACTTAAATTCAACAAACGGACCATCAAAATAAAGTGTGACCGACAAAATAATGTCATTATTTAATGAACAGGACAAAAAGATGTCATAACAAAGAACACTGAAAACTCCCTCAACATCTGATTCAAGTGAGTTTTACATGTAATGCTTTTATATTTAGTTAAGTTTTAAATTATTATTTACTGTACATCAAGCCTTCAACTTTGATAAACAAAAATGCAACTTTTTGACAGTTATTAAATTACTAAATCTAACTATTTTAACTACTTTTATAGGGAAAATGCCTGAAATTAAAATTATTCTGATTGGGGGTCGAGATCTGAGGACAATAGAAGCGAGTGGAAAAAGTTTGACAGGAAACATCATTCTGGGCAGAGATGCTTTTGAAGTTGGAAGAAGAACTGCCCGGTGTGTTAAAGCAGAGGGAGAGATACATGGTAGACATGTGACTGTGGTTGACACCCCAGGCTGGTGGTGGCATTACCCTGTGAAAGATACTCCAAAATTTGACATGATGGAAATTATGAAAAGCCCAACACTGTGTTCCCCTGGACCTCACGCCTTCCTTCTGGTCATTCCTGTAGATAATGTGTTTCCACAAGTCTATAGAATGGCCATGGAAGGACATATGGAGTTTTTGTCAGAAAACGTTTGGAAACACATTATAGTGCTGTTCAGCTGCATATCTCCACACGATGATGGATCTTTAAAAAAACATTGGAGAAACTGGCCAGACCTGCAACTGGTTCTGAGAAAGTGTCAGAACCGGTATCATGTTCTTAATATTACAGACAGGGATGACTGCTCTCAAGTGATCACTCTGCTGGAAAAAATTGAGGAAATGGTAGCACAAAACAATCCCAATTACTTTGAAATTAGCAAAAGTGTGTCAATGGAGGATGAGAGAGAGAGAATGAAAAAGGAAAAGGTCAAACAGAGAATCCTTGCTGTCAAGAATCGAAGGACAGAACTACAGGCACGCATTAAAGGTAAGACCATGTTGCATGATAAAGATATAACAAAACTGACTTCAGTATTTGAGAAAATTGACTCGGGAGTAACCAACCTTGCCAGCAGCCTGCATACTTTAGTTCCAACCAGCTTTAATACATTTGCCTAAATAGTTAAGCTGCATTAACATTAACTGAGTAATTATGTTAATGCAGTAATGCATTACTATGTCAACATTATCCGCACCTAAATGATCCGCATTCTTATAATCATGATTAAAAAAAATTTTATAATTATGATGTGGCATAAAAAAAACTTTTTCTATGGAGTGTGAAGATAAGCTGGTTTGGGTGCGTTTGATTTAAATCTGGGTTGAAGCTCATCAAGATAGTTCGCTCTTCTGTTAAACACACAGAAAAAAAGACATTATTAAAAATGCTGGTTGATGGAACCAATTAGTTACCAGAGTAGGGACAAATATTTCAATAATATTGCAAAAATAATATTTAAAAAATGTAGCAATTTTAATTTTTCTGTGTTCAACAGAAAAAATAAACTCAAATAGGTTTTGAACAAGTGAAGGTTGAGTAAATAAAAAAAAATTCACTTTTGGGTGAACTATCCCTTTAAAATTGCAGGGCAGATAAACAAAGGGAACAGGTTTATACCCCAGCTCTTTAAGTAACATCTTGTATTATCACTTTGAAATTAATCCTTTGCATTGTTTCATTTTATAAAAGTTGATATGCTTCATAAGTTGGAAACTCTGCCCAGCAAACAGCATCTACAATTATTTTGCGTAAAATACTTAGTGTGAAAAGAACAGCTTTTTTCTGACAAGAGCCAGGGTCAAAACAAAAGTATATCTATATTACTGATAAAAAGAAACTTCCATCATTCTCTATACAACCATCACCATTGATACTGTGATGTCAGGGGGCTCCTGTGCTATTACGGTCAAAATACATTGAAAGTCATCTGGACAACAAAGATGAAACTATCATATAGATGGAGGTGAAAAAAAGCACCTCAACGGCTGCATTTTTGACAGTTTTAGCGAAACATGGGGATTCAGCTGATGATCTAGTCAGTACATACAGTTAAAGTCAGAATTATTAGCCCCCCTTTGAATTTTTTTTTCTTTTTAAAATATTTCCCAAATGATGTTTAACCGAGCAAGGAAATTTTTACAGTACGTCTGAAAATATTTTTTCTTCTGGAGAAAGTCTTATTTGTTTTATTTCAGATAGAATAAAAGCAGTTTTTATTTTTTTTTAAAAACTTTAAGGTCAAAATTATTAGCCCCTTTAAGCAAATTTTTTTCAATAGTCTACTGAACAAACCATCGTTATACCGTACAATAACTGCAAATGTATTGCTAGTGGGTTGCTAAAAAAGCAAGCAGCTAGACTGTAGAATGTGCAGAAGGGAATTTAATGAAATTATTCACAAACATATCAATACATTTACCAGCTTTACAATTACAGAGGGAGCAAGCCATCAGTAAATTAATACAAGAAATAGAGTGATCATCCTCAGAGATCTACTTCCTCCAACAAGAGGTGTAAAAGCTGGTCGGCTCCTCAGAAAGAAATCTAACACTATATAAAACAAGGTCAAAAAGATATGCATGTTCCATCATACCTTTTGGACATTAGACTATTTAATGAAAATAACATGGGCTGTCAATAAATAGTATTTGTAAGTTGCTATTTAACCATTTTGATCTTTGATGTGGGGATGCTATTTGTGTGTGAATAGCTGGATGTAGAAATATGTTTTTTGTTTGCTTATTTGTGAAGCTCTTTCATTTTATTTAGCATTTTCTTGATATTTTGTATTGTATGTGCATTTGTATGTAATTTCTGCAATAATTAAATCTTGGCATTGCTATGCAGAAAACTAATAAATCTTATTCCTTAACTTATATAAAACATTGTATATGAAATGTACATGAAAATATGTTTAATCTGTAAAAGAGTCATTATGTATTATGAATTATGTTTCAGCTGAGGACCAACATCTCACTGATATACAGATTGTAATACTTGGAGCATCATGGGCTGCACGGAGCTCTGCAGGGAACCTCATTCTGGGCAAAACAGCTTTTAAAGTTGGCAAATTGAGAACAACAGTATGTGAAGTTAGGCATGCTGAAGTGCTTGGAAAAGATCTGACAGTAGTTGATACTCCTGGCTGGTTCTGGGAAAATACTCTTGAAAAGACATCAGCAATTGATAAAATGGAGATTAGGCACAGTGTGCATCTTTGTCCTCCTGGTCCACATGCTATTCTGCTAACTGTACCCATTGCCACAACATTTAATAAATCCTACCAAACAGCTGTGGAAGAACACATGAGTCTTTTAGGGAAGGATGTGTGGAGCCATACATTTGTTTTATTCACCAGAGGAGACTGGCTTGGGGATACAACCATTGAGGAACGTATTGTAGAAGAAGGAGAGCATCTTGAGTGGCTAATGGAACGGTGTGGGTACAGATACCATGTTTTCAACTGTAAAAATCACACTGACAGCACACAAGTCAAAGAGCTCATTGAGAAGATTGAGGAAATGGTGATGGAAAATAATGGCTGCTGTTATGAGCCAGATGAAAAGAGCAATCCATCCACTGAGCTTCAGCTGAAGATGAAGAAAGCCAAAAAAGATACAAAGAAAAGGTTCAGACAAAAACATATCCTTCAAGAGCTGCTCAAAGGTACACACTTGATATACAGTGCTACTTGAACGTTTGTGAACCCCTTGCTGAATTGGTGGACAAAATAAGAGAGATTTTTTATTATGTAGTACAGTATCTTTTATATAAATAATGTTTATATCTACTTCACAATAAATAAATAAATAAATAACCTCCAGTAAAATTTTGTGACTATTGAAAGACTAAAACACAACTAATATATATATATATATAAATGCTCACTGAGGCTCCAGAAGGAAACACAATGCACTAATTGCCAGGAGGTGAAAACATTTTGAATTTGAAGATCAAGGTAAGTATCTTCTGTTTTTTTTTCTGAATGACAGTAGATGCAGAAAAAGAGAAGAAAATATTTTTAAACTAAATATATTTTATTCTCAATGCATCATGTTTCCTTCTAAAGCATCAGTGAGCATTTTATCCTTTTTTAATAGCTGTGTTTGAGTCTCTCAGTTTGGAAAGATTAATCATAGAGGCACTGCTTCAAAGATACTGAACAATTGAAGAATCTGCAGAACATGGGAGTTTTTTTCTGAAGAAAACTATCATTTCATTATAATTTGAGCTGAATGTGTGATTCTGGAGGCAGAGACAGTCAAAAATAATGTGGGAGTCTGTAAGTTAATAGACGCTTTTTACATTTCCAGGTTTCTCAGTAGCGGAAATTGTCATAGTTAGGTAAGCTTAGAGTGCAGTGAATGGGAGAATACAACAAATATTTTTTTTACAATCCCATTTGCTGAAATAATAAACGAAAAGCTCCACGATGGCGTTATCAAGACTTTCAACAAAAGAAAAAAAATGTGTGAGACTAATAACGGTATAGCAAGAAGAGAGAATAATGTCAAATTTACTGTCCTGCCCACGAACGCTTTATTTTAAAATTTTTACACAAGCTGTTGTAATTTGATGCAAAGATGATTTAATGCATGTGTAACTACATATAAATGTTCATATATTTTTTTAATAATGTAAATAATAAAAACTTTCTAAGATTAGGTATGTTAATGACCAACCATTAAATTGTTATAACAGTCTTGTGAAAAGGGTCCATATAGGGTCCATAACTGTCCATAAATATATATATATTTTTGAAGATAATTAAAGTTTTTGAAAAAAATATAATCAAAAAGGCGGCAACACCAAAACTCCCAAAAATACCAATTTATTAAATTAAAAAGGCTAACACAAAGCGTGTAACATTTCGAGCACACTGGCTCTTCAACAGTCAGTTGCTGCCTTTTTGATTATATTTTTGTATCTGTTTAGATCAGGGCTGCCCAAACTCGGTCCTGGAAGGCTGGTGTCCTGCATAGTTTAGTTCCAACCCCAATTAGACACACCTGGGCTTGCCAATCAAGCTCTTACTAGATATGCTAGTAACGTCCTGGCAGGTGTGTTAAGGCAAGTTAGAGCTAAACTCTGCAGGACACCGGCCCTCCAGGACAGAGTTTGGACACCCCTGATTTAGAGTGATGTGTGTGCTTTTGTGCATTTTTCCTAATAAAGATTTTGAAAAAATATTAAAAAGATTATCTTGGTGAAGCAAAATGTACCTGCAATTCCAGAATGAACTATTATATGCAGTGTGTGTGTGTGTGTGTGTGTGTGTGTGTGTGTGCGTGTGTGTGTGTGTGCGTGTGTGTGTGTGTGTGTGTGTTACAATGTAACAATGCAACTTTTTATTTTCTCAGAAAGAGAAAAAAAACTATCAGAAATTAGGATTGTGCTTCTTGGGGGAGAAAGGGTTGGGAAAAGTACAACAGGAAACACTGTTATACAAGGACAACCTTTTGAAACAACTCTAGATGAGGTACATCATTTTTCATTCATTTTCCTTTGTCTTAGTCCCCTTATTTATCATTTTTGTTATCTTTAAAAACAAATTGCTGTTTAATAATTGGTATGCATGTAGATTACCATCTATAATGTGTCCAGGGATTTAAAGACCAGAGAAGAACAAGTCAATGTATAATGAAACAGGGGAAAGTTGAAGGATGTCACGTCTCTGTGGTGGACACACCAGGCTGGTCAGCATCCCATTTGGAAAACGCCAAAGAAATTTTACGCAGTGTGACAGTTTGTTCACCAGGGCCACATGCATTCCTGCTTGTGTTACCTCTGAGTGAGTGTTTTTCCAAAAAATCTGAACAAACAGTGATGGAGCTCATGAGCCTCTTTGGGCAGCATGTCTGGAAACATACTCTGATTATATTCTCTGGTTACTGGCTGAAGGACAGACCAGTTGAGCAGTACATTGCGTGTGAAGGAGAACCCTTGCAGAGCTTGATAAAAAAGTGTGGAAACAGATATTATGAACTAGACCATATGAGTCAAATCAAAAATCTGCTTAATAAGATTGAAATGATGGTGGCCAGAAACAGAGGAGAATACTTTACTATAGAAAAGGAAGAAAAGAAGTCATCCATGTCCGTCTTTCAGAAACCACTCACCGAGGAGGAGTGGAACAAACGTGAGGATGAACTCATAGAAAGGCTCTTGGAGGCTGCAGATATGGATCTGGAGGGAGAATTCAAGCAGCCAACAGGCAGACGACGGGGAAGCTTTAACTACATTATCCCTAGCAGTATGTTTCTGTTCATATGGTCAGCATAAATGGGTACACCCCTGACAGACCTCTCTCTCTCTTTAACACGCTTGGCTTTAAATTTTGCCGCCAATTGTAATGAAATTCTACATTACATTTTTACACTACACTAACAATCCTTTTATTTTCAGTGAGTGGAGATTCGTTGTCTGATAGCAGCAGTTCGATTGGAGTCGATGCTCTTAATCCTGCATTCAAAGTATTTCAATGGCTCTGGCATCCGAGAAATAAAGCAACATCATCCGGATATGAGACTGAGAGTACTACATCAAGTTCTCAGCATTCAAAAACAGAAGGTATCCATGATGACATTCCATTTCCACAAAACCATCCTAGTGACAATGGCACTCCAAAATGCACAAGAAACATAAGAGAACAAAAACATGCGAGATCATCTTCAATATAGAATCCAAATAAAATCCACCACTGTGCACACGTCCAATGTACTGTAAATCAGCGATGACAGGGTAAAATACCTCAATATGATCAGCTTAGCTCTAGTACTTTTGTCTACATTGCATTGCTGATTTTGCTGTGCCCTGCAGTATGGTATATACTGTATGAATGTATTTTTGCACCATTTGTGTAAGTATTATTTGTATTACCTTTTTTGAAAAATCTACTAAGTTCAAATAATAATGTATAAAGTGTTATGTGTCATATATTTGTTCGTATTTTGTTTGTAATGGCAATCTGTGTTCATTTTAACTACTGTACATAAACAAGCTATCGTCATAAAATTACTGAAGAACTTGCGTATGCAAAAGTACATTTCTAATCTGTATTTTATATCAATAATCCTTGAGCTTTAAAACACACTTTAGGCTGTTGGTGTTTTTGAGACCACAGCAATATACAGTCACCAGCCACCGTTTAAGGTACACCTGTCCAACTGAGATTGGCATCATGGATGTGTAGCCGACAAATATACAGCAACTGCTTGATGCTATCACATAAATGTAGACCAAAATCTCAGAGGAATATTTTCAGTACCTTGTAGAATCTATGCAATGAAAGATTAAGGCAGTTCTGAAGGCAAAAGGTGGTCCAACCTGATACTAGTAAGTTGAACCTAATAAAGTGATTGTTGAGTGTACATCATCATTCAGTGCTAAAATCAGCTTAACTATTATGTATTTTCACCATGGACTGGGATGTTAGGAATTGTTAGGAATGTTAGTGAAATAAATAAGATAATACTAAGGGGAAAAGACAGAAAACAAGCATGACTTACCCTGATAAGACACCCAGGACGAGGTTAAGCATGAAAAAGGAGCCGATGATGATGAGAGGGATGAAGTACAGCCAGTTCCAGGTGTTCCCAGCAGCATCATTGGTCTGTACAAAAACAAAGCAATGTTAGAGTAAAGCCCTTACATTCACATTCTAATACAATCTAATTCACACAGAAAATTGATCATTCTTATGATCATTACAATCCCAAACCTTAGGATAAATAAGCATTGTGTGTAGTATTGATGTACAATAATTTATACATGCATTAGCAAACTAAGGAAAGTAAAATAACAATAAATGTAAAACAAATGAAAAGCATTTTGTGATCAATTAGTTTACTCATTCTTATTGTTTGAGAGTGTTTTGTGTTTCTGTGTGACATGTATTTTGGCAAAGCCTCTAACTGTTATTAAAACCACTGACTAACTCAAAAAACGTAATTTTTTAAAAAGGAGAGAAGTTACTTGTTAATTAAGAAAACTTGGCAGAAATAGTGTTCACCCATGCTAAATCTTTCATGAACAGGTAAATTATTCAAACAAAACAAAGTAATCTGCTCAGTGATGGACCATGTCAATCACACAAGTTGACCTCATGTTAACAACATGTTAACACTTTTTTTTTGTTGGTGGTTTACAAGGACTCTCCATAGGTGTAAAGTATTTTATACTGTAAACAACACCTATTATATGGCCCTACCCCTACACCCAACCATCACATGAAACCCATAGCTAAATCTGAGGCCGAACTCACACTATGTACAGTTGCCTTGAACCGGGTTAAAGCACGCTTGTCTCCCCCGACGGCCCGCACTCACGCTTACATAATCAATGATGTGCTGTTCAGCTTAGCGCTCTCGTACAGCACAGTGGAGATTTCTTTAATTATTTAGTTTTAGTTGTTTGGGATGCAGTCACACACAGTCAAATAGTTCACCGAAGAGATCAGCCACTTTTAACGCTCATAAACAATTATAAAAGTCCTCGTGCTGCAGATATTAGGAGGTTAGCTAAAGGTGCAGCTGTCGTGCAGTGAGGGGTTTGCGTATTTAATAATCTACAAAAGTTTGCGTTCATTGTACAGTAAGATTGATTATTAAATCAATTTGAAACAGGCCCTTAAAAGTCACGTCTCGTCTTCAGTTTTGGGCTCAGGCCCAAGTGAACCACGCTCTGGCACACCTCTTCCGCGCCTGAGCCCGATTCAGAGCACTAACACTTCTCAAACAATCAGGGAAACGGGCCTGGATATGGTTCAGGTAGCATAGTGTGAGTGCGCCCTCAATGTGATAAGCGTTTTGAATCATGAGTACACAAGGCATGTGTTCACAAGGCATGTCCTTGTAAAAAATGTCCTTGTAAACCACCTTAAAGGATATGATAGTACAACTAGGTCATACCAAATTTCTGCAAACCACAAGTACAGTACACACACATACAAATGTCACAATGCGTTATAATGCATTTGATGCTACCTCAGAATTTGGCTTACTTCAGTGTTCTTAGAAGGGATCATAAATGCTACTTATATTTTATATTTTATAACAGTCTTTCCACCTAAAATACTTATCAGGATTTGACAGAGAGCAAATGCATTTTTCCAATATATCCTGTTATTCTTTTACATCCACACGTTTTACTCCCAACCTACATGTGCGTCCTCCTAAAAATAAATTCTGCTATAACTACAAAAAAAAGGTGAAAATTTGCATTGCCATCCAGAATTGAAATAAGTCAGCTTTTATGAATGACATTCAAGACATTTACAGGTACATTAAAGAAAAAGCACATCCCCACTGAACATGTCCTTTGTTGTCTACAGTATAGACCGTATGTCTCTGGGTTGGACCGTAAGGCTGCTGGGTTGCAAATGTTTCTGAGACCTACATGCAGTCAATTCACCCATAATCAAGCTACAGCGAGAGAAGCAGGAGGTATAAACTCTCATGAGAGATGACGTAAATCTGTGTGAAACAGTACCTAGGTTTAAACTCAGTATACCCACAGCAGCCCGTCAACACTCACTTATGCTGACCAAGGAGAAGCTTAGAGATTTACAATTCTCTATGTCAAAGCTATTCATCATTACAGAATGTCATGAGACAGGACGTAACTGTCTCAGTATGCAAACAAAACCTGAAAAGACATGATGTACCAAAACAAACCACATTATGTTGCATTACATTTGTAAGGTACTAGAGCAGGGCTATTCAATTGGTGATTTGATTCAGCCCTCTAAATAGTGTCACCAAGACATCAAAAGTAATTTTAGTTCAATCAAAAAAACGGCCACTATAGTTATAAAGTGATGTGCGTCTGATCAATACAGCACAAGCTGCATCATGATGCGGTGGCTGGCAGCACCGTTTGAAGGCACAACCTCATCATCCGGTTCCTCAGAGGAGCTAGACGACCCCGCCCCCCCTTTCATGCCCTCTTGGGATCTCGCCCTCGTTCTCACGAGCATGCGCACAGATCCATTTGAACCACTCGACTCAATATCTTTAAGATTCTGTCCCTGAAGACAGCTCTGCTGGTCCTGTTGGCATCAATTAAGAGGGTTGCGGAACTGGAGGCACTTTCTTTCAGTGACTCGTGCCCAGCCTGGATATGTGCCCAAGGTTATTACCACACCACATAAGGACCAGATAGTGAGCCTGCAAGCGCTGCCCACGGAGGAGGCAGACCCAGCCCTTTCATTTCTGTGTCCAGTTCGTGCTTTGCAAATTTACGTGGACAGCACTCAGAGATCATCTGAGCAGCTCTTCGCCTGTTATGGGATCGGCAGAAGGGTAGTGCCGTATCTAAACAGAGGTTGGCTCACTGGAAAGTGGATGCCATCTCCCTCGCTTGCCAAAGCCAGGGCGAGCCGTGTCCCCCAGGAGTTCGAGCACACTCCTCTTGGGCGCGTGCACGCGGCACCTCTCTAACAGACATCTGTAGAGCTGTGGGCTGGGTGACACCTAACACATATGCAAGGTTTTATAACCTGCGAGTGGGGCGGGTTTCCTCAAGGGTATTAGTTAACCCTTGGTTATTGAGGAAACAACTCGGTGAAGGTATTGTAACACACTTGCTGCGCCATTCTACCTAACACGGTGATACGTGTGCTTAATCCACTCTGTCAGTAAAGTTACCCGCTTGGCGAACCCAGCAGAGATTCCTCTGAGGCCGCCAGCATCTGACTCAGCAGAGGAGTCAGGCGCTGGCCCGTTACATTGTAGGTCTGCCCGCTGGTCAGCCTGTTTTCTGGGTATAGGTGCCCGCTATGTGCGATCCCCGCTGGCGATCCCATATGCTTAAACAGCAACGGTGCAGTCCCCCCTCACAGGTGGACCCTCAACGCTAACCATCTTATATTCGTATGTGTACACCCCCGTCTCAGGGCTAGTCCATATGCTCTTTGCCACCAGGTCTCCCCACTTGGGTAGCAGGTGGCTTACGCAGCTTCCTCCCTACTGTGACTGCACGCTTTCCCAATGTACTGTCATATTAAATTCCTTGAAATTATCTAGACACATTGCGGCTCCTGAAAAATATATCTAAATCCATAAATCTTCTGTTGAAGTGGTATAAGTAAGGGCCAGGCAAGACATTGGAAGACCGCGGCTCTGGTGATGCAGGTGTGTTCACGCTCTCTTTTGACTTGCAGCCTCTCATCGGAGGCGAAGGTAGGGTTCAATCATTATGGCGTTTTCCATACATTTCCCCATTATGGAAGCTTTTCCACATAGTTGTGCTTTTTTTCCTCATGCTTTAGTTGTCTGTCTCAAATCTCAGTTACATGACTTAACCAACTCCCCAATTGGCCAAACCAAAAATCAGCCCTTAAAAAACATCTCACCTGCTTAAAGTGAAGTTTTACTGGGAAACAAGAAGAGCAAAATCTCATAGACATGAATGAGTTTTAAAAAGAGCCGTCAGTGGAATACAGTAAACTCTGACTAATGCATTTTTTTCCAAACAGAAGTCAATCATTTCTGCTACATGAAGCATATCTGAGATAGGCCAATAACAACATATGTTCAAAGTCCAGAGCTACTTAACAAACAGCAACAGACAGAAAATGTGCAGCCAAGCAGGTCTCTCGCTTTATACATTCACTTTATCACATTGCAAGCACTGGTTGCTTTCCATTGTAACAGTCTCAAAAGAACTATTATGATTAACATCCAGAAAAAAAAAACAAGAGACAAAAATGGCAACACTGAAAGCAAAGATTTTTTTCATGCACACACACAACATTTGATATTATTACAGTAATGGTTGTTAAACTGAAGAGAAAACTACTAATCATAGTTAGCATACTGCCCTTAATCTGTTTCGCTGTGACACTGCACTTTATCTTTTTGATCTACTACATCCTCAAAAGCTTTAGTAGCACTTCCTTAAAACACTGTTCAAACATACATCATTTACATAATCTATAAATTATCATAATGCTTTATTCAGCAGTATGCGCAGTCAACTGAATAAAGCGTCAGATCGAGTAAAATGTCACATTTACTGTAAGCCCTTACAGGGACACTATATTATCAGCTATTCACCTATGATGATCATATATCTTTTTCTTAATCTCCCTCTCCTGCCAAGATGAGAAAATAATAAAGTGACTGAGTTGAATTCAGAAATTTGAGAGTAGATAGGACAATTTAATGTATTATTTATTTGAATTATTTGCCACACTTGACTGAAACTGCATAATATGATGATCTATACACATGAATAAGCTCTTTAAAATGCTAAAAGTGTTTCAACTGCACTGTAAGCCATCAACTGATGGAAAAGACATTATATATATGCATATTTCCAATTTGCTGAAATATGACGTTATTTTCCATCATTTGATCTTCATTCATGATTTCTGTTGCCGCACCTTTTACTAACTAATGAATAAAATCGATTGGCTTAATTTTAATATGGTACAGTATGATTATTGTCACGATCACCAGCGATCTAACCACCACAGATCGCTGGAATACATTCACATTCACACAAACTACAAATCCGCCATTTCATGGACTACATATTCAGTCATGCAACACACACACACACCTGCTCCAAGTGTCCACTGATTAGACTTTCACAGCTGATCCTGGTTTTGGACTGATTACTGCACTACATATACAACACACTAACACACAGTTGTTGCTCAGTCTTGTTTACTGTTTATGTGACACTACAACGAGTTTTCCTTTGTCTTGTTTGCTGTGTTTTTGATTCTTGCCTCATGTCTTTGTTTTATCCTGTTTGTTGCCTGCCTTCTGACCAATCTGCCTGTTATTTTGGCTACGACTCTGGATTGCCCCTACGGATACAGATACGAACATCTGTTTGCCCCTGTGTTGACCATTGCTTGCCTGACCATTATAATAAACCTGGATTTGGATCTGCACCCCTGTTGTCAGCGTCACTTCCCCGTTACAACTATAGTGCATTTGGATACTGTTAAACTGAATTAAATACATGTATTTCTATTTATGCATATTTTCACTTCTACTGTAAATAACTAGTTATATAACAACATTTCAGCAGCTGAAAACATCAAAGCAAATATATATATTTTCTAATTTAAATTAAATGACTTCAGACGGCTGGAATCACTGAGCAAAACAAAGATGTTTAATTAGAATGTCTCCAATTGTTCACTTGGACATGTTTTTGCTGGATTGACAATCCTGATTTCTATTTTTTAAGCAATCATTCATTTTGATGGAGATTGTTTAGGAGTCACACACTAATGTGTTTTCATTTTAAAACACACGTTTTGTTACGGTAACACCTGGCTTCCACACACTAGCATCTCCATCTCTCAAAACAGAGCAAAATGAAACGCGTTTTTATTTATGCTTGTGTTCTGTTTCGGTATAGATGGACTGAATCGCAAACTTTTGAAAACCGAGGCCTGGCTATCTACAGTCACTTTCTGATTGGTCTTCTGGCCTATTGTGTATCATTCTCTGATTCGTCAAGCCCTTTCATCTGACCATTACAAAACCGATAGGTCAAAGTCAATTTATTTAAAGAGCACATTTTACACAGCCAACAGGCTAACCAAAGTGCTTTACCGCAGCAACATTTAAAAACATCAAAGAAAATGCAATACTGCAATATTAATAGGCTAAAGAAAATAGTTTTAAGCAGGGATTTAAGAAAAGACAGAGATGGGGCTTTTCTAATCTAGACAGCACTTGCACAATTGCAGATATATGAAAATATGAGCATGTTCCATGAGTGTGAATGGTTACTTATCATGCATTTTAGTTTAAATTACTGCTTTCATTCTAAAATGCAAGTTTTAAAACAAAAATGCACTAGTGTAAATGGCACCTTAGTCTATGCTATTTTCTGTAGATCACAAGCTTTGATTTCAAATTATACCATGAATTCAAAAAATGCAAGTCATTTTGACAAATATTAATATGACATGAAAATCTCTGTAACACCCCCTGTTAGTAAAGTACAATTTAACTAACTGATTATCAAATAAATGTCATGATTTATGGGATTAATAAATAAAATTATTTTTATTTCAGAGTTGTTGTTTTTTTCTGTGTGACTGAAAAAAAATGTGCATCGCTTTTCAAAAAGGGGTATGAGAAAGCAGGTTGAAAGCCCAAATAGATTCAGTGTTACATGCATCCAAATATGACTGAACTTCATCCAGCTCCAAATAGTCTATATTTAAAGATGTTTAATGAGCTCAGGGATGAATCTGACAGCCCAGGACGGCTGGCAGGGTCAAGGTGCAGAGGCCTGGTGACTCAGCATGCAGTAATAAAGCCAAAAATGCTGATTACACTAAAACACACATTCACATGCAAACACTGGATTCTGGAATTACCTGACAGCTGCTGACTGACTATACATTTTAGCATAACTTAAGACTTAACACATGGTCAAACAAAAGGGTACAGACCACATACTGTCTCAGTTCACTTTACTACAGGCCCGGTGGGAGTTGACTGTTTTAAAGACAAATTAACATTACAAATACTTGACCAGAGGGCAGATCTTAGCATAATTAAAGAAGCTGCATGTAAGACAACATTAATATGATTTCATAATCACCACAAAGAGGTATAATTTAATCCAAAATTACACAAGACCTGCCACAAGAATAATTTTATTGCAAACTCCGATTGTCAGAAGCAGTGAAAGTCTTAATTTACATGCCATTCTAATGCACTTTCTTAATTAAGCAGTTGAAAATTACAAAATAATGTTACATCAGGAACAGAAGAAAGTCTGACAACAAGGATTTATTGAACAAATACAAATAAGTGCAAATGAAATGATTAAATCTTTAACTGTAACCTAACAGAATGTGATTTTAAGTGTATTTGGTTTCCTAAATCATAATGGATAACTGTCAATCAATTAGACAATATTAACATATTTTAGCTTTATTTAATTATTTTATTTTATTTATTATTTTATTTAATTTTTTATATTTTATTTAATTTAAATTTATTTTTAATTTAATTTAATTTAATTTAATTTAATTTAATTTAATTTAATTTAATTTAATTTAATTTAATTTAATTATTTATTTTATTTAATATTTAATATTTAATTTAATTTAATTTAATTTAATTTAATTTAATTTAATTTAATTTAATTTAATTTAATTTTATTTTATTTTATTTTATTTTATTTTATTTTATTTTTAATATTATTGTATTTTATTGTATTTTATTTTATTTAATGTGCCTGGTCAATTAATAATTTTTCTGAAGAAAAAAAAAAAAAGAGTCAATAAATAAATTTAAAAATGACTATACTACTACTTTTTACAGAAAACACACACTTAAATGAGAACTATCTTGTTTGGCATATTTAGATCAAGAATAATTTGCTGGCATATTTAAAGATCACAGTGCAGCCATAAAATAATGAATAAAAAGTAGAAAAAGTTAGTAATCATTAAAAAAATTTATACAATTTACTATGAATAACTTTAAATATTTTTAAAGTATACGTAGATCAGAAAACGTATGTTTCATTTGTACTTTATATCTGTTACACTAAAATGTATTTTCGCTACATTTATTTGAAACATTAAAATAATACTTTAATTTTGGCCCTGAAACATTTAAACCTTTAAAATAAAGCTTGATCTGTAAATAAACAAATAAATTAAACACTTTTCTCATCACCATCATCATCATCTTTTCAACAGGTAGTGTTGCTCCACAACAGGGGATCTGACCAGAATCCCCAAACAAGCGTGACACAGCAGTGGTAATTAAGCAGAAAGCGATTAATCTCTAGCACAGCGAGAGTGTAATAAAACTAACAGGCATGAAATGAGGACTGCCATGTCATTATCCGACGACTCCTCCTCCGCTGGCTTATTTGGGCCAGAGATCATTATAAGAGGGTATATGTATACCAGTGGAGCTACTTGGGTTGAGAAACTCACACTCAACTCCAGCCTTCCTCCTAGCTACAATTATAGGATCTTTACATGCACACCAGTTTACTTAAACTCACAGAAATCAGTAATTACCTGAAAAATCTAAATAACGTGTTGTCCCAGCCTACATACAAAGCAATAACTCAGTGCAAGTAAGCCACGTTTACAGCACCTTATTAATAAATCAGTTTGTCTTTCCATACAGATGAAAAATCATTTCTAAAATCTAACTTCAACATGTTTGACAACATTAAAAACTGACAATGAGTATTTCTACATGTTGCAACGTACACAATCCTGCACAAAATGAACACACATATTTTTATCATTTATTTGGGTCAAGAAAGTATCTGAATTTGTGCCATTTCCTCTTTCATTACTACAAAATGTTTGCTACCTATGAGCTTAAATCTATGCTAAGAATAAGAATTAAGGTCTTCCTCTCACATATTGCTACGAATGAGGTTTGGCAACGAAGGAGTTCCAAGCGCAGCTTTATTTATACAATGTAAAACCCAACGTTCAACTTTATCTAATGAAATGAGTGTAGTTAACTCAAAATTTACTGAAAGTTAATTCTACTCATTTGAGAAGAGGTTTGAACTCAGTGTTGAAGGTAATGAGTTAATTAAATACCTCATTACTTCAACTTAAATGGTGTAAGTTCACAGTACTCATATGGATTAGTTTTTTAACTTAAATGGTTTGTTGCAATCGGTTTCCCCAAACAGTTTGAGTAGCCTTAACTTATTGGGTTTTACAGTACTCAATTGGTTTGCATTCTCTTCATTTATTTGGTTTTACTGTGCTCAAATTGGTTTGTTTACTCAAATGGATTAAGTTCACAGTACTCATTAGCATTAGTTTTGGAACTTAAATGGTTTGTTGCAATCGGTTTTCTCAAACGGTTTGAGTTACCTTAACTTTTTGGGTTTTACAGTGTAAAGAATGGTAAGCAGGTGTCAAAACAGGAGCAAACCAACAATGTAAAGGGTAATCCAAAAAGGGTAAACCCAGAAAACAGGCAAAGGTCGAGGCAGGTGGCAAACAATCATAAAACAAAAACCATCTGAATTCAAAACAGGCAGGACAAAACATAAAACACTAGAAAAGCCACAACAAGAAACACACTCTTCAACAATGAAGGTTTGTGAGTGTGGTGCTTAAAGAGAGTCTGTGTAATGTCCTGAGCTGTGTCAGTGTAATCAGTAACCAGATTGACAACAGCTGTAGATGGTTGATTGGCTTGATGCACGATGGGAAGTGTAGTCTGGTTGAATGGGTGGTGAAGTGTACATTTAACTGGAGTGCACTCTAGTGAATTTGGTGGATACTTCAGCTAATACTTGTGACATGTCACACTTCAATAATACGATTTATTAACCAAACCTAGGTTGATGCATTTCCTGCTAGGAGAAATCAGCTTAACGGGCAAAAATCTAGCTGTGGTGATCGATATATTCACAATTTATTCACTTCACTTCATGCTTAAGCAATTTTTGACCTACAAAGGAAAATGGATTTACATGTTTACATTACCATGTGTATCAGTGGCTTATTAAAGTGACAGTGCAGCCAAAAAAAGTTCTTCACCATTTTCTCACACTCAAGTGGTTGAAAACTTGCATCAATTTCTTTTTTCTGTTGAACACAAAACAAGACATTCGACAGGTTAAAGGGATAGTTCACCAAAAAATAAAAATCCTGTTATTATTTGCTATCATTATCCTCCACTTGTTCCAAATCTGTTTGAGATTTTTCCCAGATAGCAAAATCTATCTGGCCCACCTCTGGGCCATAGCATATGTTCTGGCTCACTATACACTCGAGTCCATTAAAGTCAGAAGGGTTTCGAAGAGTTGGCACAGCTCTGCATCAATATATTCTCACTGATGCCGATAGTGCCACATTTTAGCCAGTCGGCCCAAAAGTGCTTGAAATCTGGGTTTCTACAGTTGAACACAAAGGAAAATAAACAGAAAAAATGTTTTGAAAAGCATCCAATGGCTTCCGTAGTATTTCTGTTCCTATTATTGATTTCAAAGGCTGCTGGTTTCCAACATTCTTAAGGATGTCTTGTTTTGTGTTCAACAGAAGAAAGAAATTCATATTCATAAAACCATGAATAAAACCTATTCATATAAACAGTTTTTGTTAATGATGAAAAACTTTTCATTTTCAGGGTGAGCTATCCCTTTAAGAACGTAAACACACTCAATGTGAAACTCAATCGACATGACCATTTGTGTCTATGTAGGATTTCAATCTTACTGACTCTATATTCAAGAGTCATGGTTTTCATGGTGGAACATTTGGAATATGAAGGCAAGAATTTATGCATATAATCCATTACAGACAATCCCATTATTCCATTGTGCCGTTCCATCACAGCGCCATAAAGACATCAATCCGACCAGTCACATTTCAGCTACTCTGACATGCAATCTGGGAAATGGAGAGCTGCTTTAACTCTTATTTCATGATGTTGTCCATCATGCAGTCCAACCCTAAAGTGCAACTTAAAAAACAGTACATCACACTATATCTTCCAGAGAGAAAAAAGTATACAGAATACCAGTTTAGTAAAAGAAGCGGTTGGTTTTATAATGCTTCTCCAATACATTTTGAACTGGCCTGAATTGAGAACAGACATAACTCCTTAGAAATATAAGCCCTTTTTAAGATCATTTTTAAAAACTATATAGAGATTTATTTCTGAATAAAAGCAGCAAAAAAAAAAAAAACAGCAGTTAGTTTACCAAAAATTTAATTGTAGATAAATAAATATTGATTGATTGATTGATTGATTGGTCCACCCAAAAAAAGCTGCTTGTTGAAACGATGCATTTAAATTGAGTTTAAACAACACAATTCTTAAGTTTTTTTGGATAACTTAATTGTTTTATGTTCAATCAAGAGATTCCAGTTTCTAATTGATTTGACTGATTGATTGATTGATTGATTGATTGATTGATTGACTGATTGATTGATTGATTGATTGATTGATTGATTGATTGATTGATTGATTGATTGATTGATTGATTGATTGATTGATTGATTGATTGATTGATTGATCATCACTATTATTATTATTAGATTTGTGATAGCATTGGTATAAAACAAACACTAAATCAGTAATAAATGTTAAAATGTTATCATTTTCCTGCAAGTGTTCATTTATTTATTGCTGTCTTGGAATATCCCGTTTCATTACAGTTACTTAATGATAAAAGTAATTAATAAATTACCTAAATTAATTAATATATTAATAAATTAATATTATATCAAAATAAAAACTATATAATAAATGTATTAATTAGCTAATTATTTAATTTATTATGCATGTAAAATATTTTATAATCATAGATTCAAGTTACACTATAATTTTTTTTTATTATTATTATTATTATTTTAATGAGTGTTGCATAATTGGTTAAATCACAGTGCAGATGATTATTTTTGCTAAATCAATTTGACATTAGAAAAAAAAAACATTAAAAAAAACTACACCGTAAAAAATTTTAAGCGAGTACAAAAAAACACAATCCTTATTTTCTTTTGCTTTTTCTTGTTCACTCAACTTTTGAAAAGCTGCACTGACCTAAAATTATTTGTCAGTAATACAAAATTTTTTTAGTTGGGTTAACATATGATTATTAGTTTTCTGGAGAGGTGAACAACTCTGTAACAAAACTTTTTAAGTTGTGCCAACTGAACATTTGTTGTCTGCAGAACTGGAATAAAACAAAAACTACTGTTAACAA
Organism: Danio aesculapii; assembly: GCF_903798145.1. Taxonomy (NCBI): domain Eukaryota; kingdom Metazoa; phylum Chordata; class Actinopteri; order Cypriniformes; family Danionidae; genus Danio; species Danio aesculapii. The sequence goes on along the minus strand of NC_079455.1, from coordinate 30,792,694 downwards.
AACATTTATAAGACACAGAATTAGAAACGGGACTGAAGGCAAAAAAATTAAAAAAATGATGAACAAGACATTGATATGACATTAATGTTATTATTGGTGTTACTATTATTTTTATTATTATTATTTTTGCCAAACCAACAAAAAAAGCCCAAGTAATTTCAACTTTCTTCAAGTTGGATTTTTTTTACAGTGTATATAGAGTAAAAAACAGCACACAATGGTTACTATTTATCTACAAGATGGAAGAAAACTTCAAACTTGCTTCTGCCTCGCTGTTGAGAAATGGCACTCGTGCGGGTGTAACTTACGGGAAAGATCTAAGACTTATGATGAACAATATATATGTTGATTTACTCTCTATTTGTCACCAATTATAGCTCTTTGCTTGTCACTGCAGAGGGATTAGGAACTGCACTGAGCCACTTCATAAACGAGCCAGACTCTGTGAAATAGAACTGAAACCCTTGGGCTAAAGGGAAGGCTTTCACTACAAGCTCCAGTAGTTACAAATTGGCAATAAAATGATGAAGCTGGCTACGGTCTCTCAGAGACGTGTTTTTATAGTGTGCTGAGAACAAAAGGTGGTTTTGAAAGGCCCTGTAGAAAGCCTGAGGGTCCACCAGTGCAGTTCGTGTGGTCCTCAAGCCTCAATGTTAATAACATACAGTAGTCTGTTCACATACTGTACACACAGGCCATGTTAAATCTTTATCATATGTAGTAAGAAAACCATTTCAATTAGCTTTTTGCAATATTTGGTTTCAGTATGTTTTAGTTTATCCACTTTGTAAAATTGATTATCTGCATGTGACAGATTCTCTAAAATTGCAACATTTAGTAAGAGTTATAATATGGCATCTATAAGAAGAGTTTGAAAATTGCAAATGATAAAGAAAATGATTAGTTGCATTCTTTATGCAAGTAATTCAAAGACTTAATTAATAATTTAAAAATGTATTTGTGAGCGACAAGGTAAACTTTTTTTTTAAAGCAAGAAGAGTCCCGGCTGGGTCAGTTGACATTTCTGTGTGGAGTTTGCATGTTCTCCCCATGTTTGTGTGGGTTTCCTGAGGGTGCTCTGGTTTCTCCCACAGTCCAAAGACACGTGATAGAAATGAACTGAATAAACTAAATTGGCAATAGTGTATGCGTGTAAATGTGAGAGTGTATGGGGTTTCCGCTGTGGTTAATTCTGCTGTGGGAACCCCTGATGAATAAAGGGACTAAGCCGAAGAAAAATTAATGAATAATTTATTTGTGACAAAATTACGTATAATAATTTAAAGAAAATAGCTTGCTAAATTATACGAAAACCTTGAGAGCGTCTGGAATAATTTAAATTGCAAAACTAAAACACCTTTTCCAGCAAATTTCTAACAGTTAAGAGGGAAAAATAAATCATATAAGCCGAAATATATTATATATTATATAAATATATTATGCAGGCCCGGATTGGCTAATCGGGAGGACAGGGAGTATTCCTGGTGGGCTGGTCCATTTTTTTTTCGCCCCGAGGGCCGATGTCCCTAACTGCCTGCACTCGCACTTTTTATTATTTATTTATTCATTTGACCATAGCCTCGCTCGTTTTATTCATTATTTTACCGTAGCTCCACTCTTTTTATTTATTTTCTCGCAGCCCCATGAGCAGAATGCAGCGTGCAGGTTAATGATGACGTAATTATAATTCGACTCCCCAACAGCGGCACCTTGCTCAAAAAAAAAATTATTTGTTAAGAGATACGCAAGAGATAAAAATTAATAATAAAAAGCGCAAAGGTGACGCTGAACAGGCCAGAATTAAAAAAGCTGAGTACATTTTTCATTAAAACCAGCGGCAGCGAGAGTACAACAACACGATGAAACGGCCGGCAAGTTAACATTAAGCTAGTTAGGAGCAGTGCAAAACAACGATGTCTGCAAACCACCGTTTATGTGCTGGACTTTTTCCTTGTACTGTAGCTCTTCAGCAGCAGCAGCAGCCTCTAGTCCAGTTTGCTGCTAACAGTGAAGTACCAGGCCCCGTAACGTTACCAAGCACCAGTCATGAGCCCAACACACTAGAATGGGAAAGTAGGATTGTCATTAAGTGAATATAAGACTTCAAATGATTTATATTAATATTAATGAATATTACACCTGCTCAATGAAAAATGAACGAATACTGTAATAAATGTTTAACTAAATGTTTGTTCATGTTAGTAAATACACTAACTAATGGACCATTATTTTAAAGTGTTAACCAAATGTGAACATTTCAGCTCTGCAAATAAAAATCTATTTAATTTCATATTGAAATAAAATGATAGGCAAGAAACTGCTAAAAATATAACAATAGCGTTTTACTTATTAAATTGCAACTCTAATATCAGCATTTCAACAGTTCATTTAACAGATTACATAACAGTCAGGCTATTAGAATAAAACAGCAGCGAGGCGGCTCACTGGGTTTTGGACCAGAGCTCATGTGTTAGAAAGTAGGTGGGTGAAAGTGAGAAAAAAAAAGAGGCTATCAGTATAACTAGCAGCTCTCTGCATATGACAGGAGCATGTTGGCAGCGTACAGTTTGAGTTCAGCTTAGCATAATTCTCCTCTTAGTCAGTGGCGATGTGGGAACAGGGTGGCATATGCTGCCCCGCGCCGCGTTCTGGCAGCCTGGCGCTCTGCTCACATTTGTAAACTGTGAGGAGGAGAAGAGGAGCAGGTGAAACTACAGCAGTCTGTCTCTTCTGTCACTCAGCATGGGTTTACACTATCATCCCTGCAAGCGCTATTGATACCGTAACAACTATGCCAGCATCACTGTGAAAGTGATGTCTCTATAATGACTGACCTGTGGTAGAAACAGATGGCCTTGGCAGGGAAACTGTCAAGATTCCTGCATTTCAGAAATGTTCTTTTGCATGTTTAAAGTCCCCGTGACATCAAAATAAAGTTGTGTAGATGTTACTATCAGTATGTTAGTCTTAAGGATATCTATAAGATGGTGTGCTCCAAAACAGTAACAAAATTTGCATTACAAAGATATAATCATTCAAAGCTTGCCGTTTGTCACTTCCGGCTAAATGGATTAAAAAAAAAGTGATGTCATACGTTATACATCAAATCCTCTGACCAATCAAATGCTCTCAAGTATGTGACAGGTCCCGTCCTCACTTCTCATTTGCTTTGCATTTGATGTGCTTGAGCTCAACCGATCAAGTGCTGTGATAAAAACAAAACGCTATTGGCTGATTTTAAAGGGGGAGGAGCTACTCCATGTCCCGCCCTGTCTTGATGTTTCAGTTGAAGTTGTCACACATTGAACAAAACTGCACATATAAAAGCACTTCACGTGATTTTTAAAAGTCAATTAAAGTAAGCAAACTTCTTCCTGCTCTCTCTTCCACTTTGCATTCACTCCAGAGCCTGCATACACAGATTTTAGCATCTTTACAGATAGCTGGTCTCCTGAGTTCAACACTCAGACAAGCAGAACACAGACTGTCAGATGTTAAAACACAAATAAAAAAAACACCCACCAAATTCTGGAACAAAGAAAAACCTTGGAGATTACACAAACAATATTCCACATCAACATTCAAGACTGCGCATGTCTGTGAGTGCATCTGTGTTTCTGTGAGGTTGAGATAGTTTAGCTAAAAATGAACATATTTATACATGCATTCAATTAGGACTGTGCAATATATTGAAAACATTATCATTACTGCGATAATTGTATAAGCAGTATACGTATTGCAGGGGGGTGAGGTCCTCTAAAATTATTTTATGTGCCAAGCATTTGTACATTGCATGTGTAACAGAGGCCAGCTAGTAAAGTGCGGTGCAGATAAACCTCACTTCTCGGAACTCGAAGAGGTGCTCTAGCGACAGACACTAGGGGCCATGGTCTTTAGCCTCTTTGTTAGAGCGACCGACTCCTATGTGGAGAGTTGCCGGTTCGATCCCAGCTCGAAGCCGGTTGGGTTGTGTAGAACCGACAGGGGTTAAATTGGTGACGTGATCCGGATGGGAGTGAGGTTTAGGGGGGTGAGTGTAACAAAGGCCAGCTAGTGAAGTGCAGTGCAGGTAAACCTCACTCCTCTCAACCCGAAATGGTGCTCTAGCGACAGATGCTAGGGGCCATGGTCTTTAGCCTCCTTGTTAGAGTGACCGACTCCCATGCGGAGAGTTGCCGGTTTGATCCCAGCTCAGAGCGGGTTGGGTGCAGTAGGACCAGGCGGGGGTTACACATGCATTGGCTGTTTATCTAGATTTGACCAATCACATAGGCCTTACTATCTTTATACCTGTCTTCCCAGTAGATGCTATTATGCTATTGGCTAGATCGAGCGCAAAGGTGAACCCATAAAAAAAAATACTATTTAATAGAGACAAAAAAGGATTTTTTTATCATTCATATAGTTTTAAACTCGAAATAATTCCACCTTGACATAGGTTTTGATTTTTACTTGAATCCGATTGAATTAGATAGGAAAAAAAAAAATATATATATATATATATATTACATGCGTATTTCAAATAAACATTACATAATTAAATTATTTTTTTTTTAAAAAGCATTTCTTGAGAGAAATGTTATAGCACAAGAAGTATTGTTATCACTTTCCCAGTACTGGGTTGTAGCTGGAAGGGCATCTGCTGCCTAAATCATATGCCAGAATAGTTGGTGGTTCATTCTGATGTGGCGACCCCTAATATATAAGCCAGGGCTTAATTTGTGCTGGAACAAGAACAACCTCTGAAATCTGATCCGGCACCTCATATTACTATCCCCCTCCTTTCATACACACCCCCGCTCTTCACTTTATTCCGCAACTCCCCAACCCTATTCAACCGCGACTCTCCCACCCACCCTCCCTCCACTCTTTTCTCTTCATCCGCAATGGTTTATTTGCCTGCCGGGTATTTTAAGTTGAGGGGCTGTTTGTTTTTTTATTACATTTTTTTTCTATTTACTGTTGCACCGTAGTCCAGTAGTGTAGAATTTCCGTTATTTATTACTTGATTGTTCAAGCTACCCCACAGGAGTGCTCTGTTTGTTGACAGAGTTGGCAAATGTTACAATAAGGTAATTTAAATAAAAAATAAAGAACATCCTGGATCTGTTTCTTCACTTCTTTATTCATTTTTTTCATGTATTATAGAAGCGTTTCGGTATTGGTAGAAACTCATTCCGTAGATAGTCTGGGTAGACTCGAGGGTAAAAAAAAACTGATTGGGACATCCCTAATAAGAATATTATATTATTTATATAAAGAATTAATATTTAATGTATGAAAAAGTAATTTTATGATAGTTATTAATGCCAAGCTTAAAAAAAATGATTACAAATATAGTACAGTATGTGGCTTGCAGGCACTATTCCAGGTTTTTGAAATACATATGAAACATTTAAGTACTTATACAACAGGGCTTTTGAATGCTTCATTCTAAATGCCCGATGAACATTCTAAGGTATGCAATTATTTTCATGGAACCCCACAGCTAAAGTAGTTCCAGTCAGGTCTTCACAGTTTTAGGCCCCGATCACACTGAACACAAAGCCTTTTGAAAACTGTTTTCTATCAGCAGTGAGAATTTTGCATTCTGTTTATGCACCCCGGGCATCTCGCGTTTAACCGCCTGCCGTGTCTTGCGTTTTTGATGGAGCAATCTGAGCGCCTGCAGTTCTACAAGAGTCAACTCTGTGCAGAAAAAGAGCCTGACTTCACAAACAAGGCCGTTGCGGTTGCCTAGCAACATAAAACTTACAGCGCACTGCTCTTTTCTAACATCAACAAAAAGGCAGTGCAGTGAGCCTTACATTTTCTAAAAAGCGTGAACGGCCCCTTACAGTTCCATATGACTACTCTGAATAATTTAGATTTACAGTTGAAATCAGAATTGTTAAACCCCCTATTAAATGTTTTATATATTTCCCAAATTGTTTAAGAGCAAGGACATTTTTTACAGTATGTCTGATAATATTTTTTTTTCTGGAAAAAGTGTTATCTGTTTTATTTTGGCTAGAATAAAAGCAGTTTTTAATTTTTTAAAAAACATTTTAAGGTCCAAACTATTAGCCCCTTTAAGCTATATTTTCCATAGTCTACTAAACAAACCATCAAATTTAACAATTTTGGTATAAACCAAATTATCAGTAATTGCCATCAGTAATTGCCAAATTACCCTAACCTGCCTAGTTAACCTAATTAACCTAGTTAAGCCTTTAAATGTCACTTTAAACTGAATTAAAGTGTCTTAAAAAATATCTAGTCAAATATTTACTGTCATCATTATAGGAAATGAGTTATTAAAACTATTAATTTTAGAAATGTGTTGAAAAAATCTTCTCTCCGTAAACAGAAACAGGGGGCTCTGACTTCAACTTTGCATCTACTGAATTATTGAAAATAATAATTGAATTGTTAGAAAATTATGCACACCCAAGGTTTATCACCACACCGGTTGTGCAATATTTTCTAATAATTTAATGGCCAATCATCTTAAAGAGCCCATATTATGGCTTTTTGAAAATGCCCTTCCATGTAGTGTGTCACACAGCTCTAAGTGAAGTGAAATATCCAGCTAAGGCTTAAATCTGTAAGTGTACAGTGTTTAAAACTATTGATTCATCTATAAAAGAGTCGACTCATAGTGCTTCAAACGAGTCGTCTTGATAACGAGTTATTAGGTGTTTCGCGATGACGCAGCTACGAAACACAAGTAGTTGCACGCGCAAGCCCGGGAGATTTGAAACCTGCGGCTCCGCCCACTAACAGAAAAAAGTCACACACACACACACAGAGACACACACAGACACCGGTAGAATGAAGTCACGCTGTGCAGATGGAGATTATTGACAGTTCACCCAAAGATGAAACCTTAGCATATAGCCTAGCCTTGAGCAGATCGAGAGCCTCTGGAAACTACCTGCTTACAAAGAAGACTTCATCAGTTTGTTAAAGGAAGGATCGGTAAAGACTTTCAGAACAAGGATCAGTGGATCATGAATCAGTTTCTTCCCCCATTTCACCAGTGTAAGTACGTGCGATTAAAATTGTTGCCTCGTTTACTCTAGCTTGCAAATTATGCATTTAGTTGTGTTTTGTTACTTGTAACCGCGTGTACTGTATCAGGTTAACTCTTTATATTCTCATATCGCGTGTAAAGCTACGTTGAAAACGCGACGCGTGCCGCTTTGTTTATGGATAGTCAGCTATGTGTGTGTGTGTAATGTGTGTGTGTGTGGCTCCTCTGAGGACGGTCGTTTGTGTGAGTGTCTCCTCTTAGGAGGTTGATGTGTGTGTGTGCGTGTCTCTGAATAGGGTAAAGCTCTAGGCAAAGGGTGATCAAAGGGACCCGTTTGTAAAGTGAGGACTTTAGGGGGTGTCGCGGTTGAAATCTTAGGGTTGTAATCGCGGATGTAACTGAGGACGCGGAGGGGGAGGGAGGTGTCGCCGCCGCGCCGTCTCTATTCTGGACGCGCTGGCCCTGTGTGTGCGTGTGTGTAAAAAGAGCAAGTAGACTGCTAGGACATATCCTCGCCAGTTCTTGGACTTTTTGCTTGATAAAATAGTTAGTCGTCAGTATTTTCTAGTCCATCGTCTGTATTTACATTCACCCACTGGCAGCCAAAATCCACTATGAAGCGTGTGTACACTGTGACTACTTTTATATTGTTGATAATCTGCTGGGCATTTCACTCTGTCTCGCCCTGAAGCCTGTCAGTGTCGTCGACCAATCGCAGCAGCCTGTCATTGGTCCAATCAGCGCAGATTAGCTTCGCGCTGAGGACGGGTTTGGGTACAAATGAATCGCTGAACGATTCATATGGGAGTCGCTGGGATAACTAGGTAAAAATAAATGCATATTATAAGACCATCAAAGTGTTGTTTGACCTTGCATGCATATTAGACTGTTGTTGGAGACCCTTACAACCTAAATATGACCCTATTTCATCTATAATATGGGCTCTTTAAAATACATTTACCAATCTTTTTGTCACCAGACGGCACTTGTTGGAGATGTGTTTTTTCCCTTGTGTGTTTGCAGGATAGAGACAAGTGTGTTACCTGTGGTGAGACGATTGATGAAAGCATGTCTGTTCTTCAGTGAAGGGTGGCCTGTATGAGCTTGACAATTACAGTATATATGTATATTTTAAGTGGCCACCCCAGGTATGCTACATTACTTGGTAATTTGAAACACACTAGTAGTAGCTATAACTGTATGACAAGTTTTGGTAGTAAAATATAGTGTTTTCTTAAAAAATAAATAAACATTCATTAGCAAGCTATTTTTACTTGTAATACTTAATACCTATAAAATGTAATACCTATTGTGTTTTTACTTGAGTACAATGGAAAATGAATACTTAAAATATTAGTGTTTTTATTTATGGCAGTCATCTTTTTGGGGTACTTGATTTCATCCACCAGATGACAGAAAATAAGAATTTGGGGGTAGGAACATAACAAAACAACTCACATGGTATAGTACATCGGTCCATCCTTCCATGGTGATGCACTGGAAGACGGTTAGGATGGCGAAAAGGATGTTATCGAAATTTGTGATGCCAAAATTGGGTCCTTTCCAGTACTCTGTACAGTTTGTTCCAATGGGACACGATCTTGAGGGAGGCTCAGCTCCACATGGATAATCAACAGCCTTTTCTCCTGCACACAAATGAATAGACAATAAACATTTGTAGGCCTTTACATCCAGTGGCCAAAACATAATTAATACTTTCTATGGGAATTATTTACTATACATTAGATTAGTAAGCACCAAAAATGATTTAAATTGGAGTTAACTTGTTAACAAAAGTTCGGCAGTGGGACCACACCTCACTTGGCCTCCTTAACCAATCACCTACCCCCTAAACCAGCCTAGCACTGTGCTTCTCGCTCTCTAGAACCCACGCTCCCTTCCTTCTTGCTTCCCGTTAACAATCCTTGTAACCCTCCATTTCCTCCAAGGTTTAATCGGGGGGTCCTAATCACTCTACCAAAATATTACAGAGATGGTAGCCCCACTCTAAGTCTCTGGGCATCATCGTAGGATACCCAATCAACCTATCTACATGTTCACTATTTATCCTCTTACTTCCGTTCCCCTTCATCCCTATGTTCCCTTACAACAAGTTTAGCTCAAAGTGTGGCGTGGTCCATGCTGGTGAAATCACCTAAAATATATATACTACAATGACTATGTTGGGAGGGAATATTTCATTAAAGGCACAGTATGTAATTTTCGCCACTAGAGTAGTGTGTATTCACAACAAACAAAGCATAGTTTAATGATGCTATCACTGCTATCACTGAGTGTGGAATCATGAGCATTGTCGTCTTCATTTCATCCTACCAGACTTCTGTAGAACTCATGTTCGTGGATGAGCTAAAGTTTTAAAAATTCTTCTCCATGATAGTTGGAAGCAGAATAAAGTGAGTCTGTACACAGTTTTCTATACATTGCTAAGCAACGCAAAAATATGGCAGCATTTGTACCCTCATATAAAACAGTGTTTACAATTCTAAAAGAGCTGTTGTGGTAATCCAGTGTGCGCTCTGTTTAAAGCTGAAACGCAGTGTATTTTTAGCTCCGGTTTATATTTGAATAAATGGGAGACTTCTCTGGAAAGTATTTACAACTGCAATATTAATGTTGCATGTCGTGATTCAAGTCTGTTAAAGTACTGGACATGTGTCCACATGTTTCTCTTTCAATACTGAACTGCTTTCTGAGTTTGAAAATGAGATTTTAAGTCATTAAGACTAGGAATAAGATATTGTTTATCAAGAAAATGATATGTTTGCAACCTTTTCACTTATTAATTAAGTATATTTTCTCAATATTGGATTTATTTTTACTTTTATTCTGCTATGAATATAAATGTATATTATTTGTTATATGTAAATGTTCCAGCGTGAGTCAAATCCTTTATTAAAACTTAAAGTATTTCATCTATAAATGCAATCAGTTTCATCATTTATTATTTACTGATCTATAGGGTATATGCTGAAGTATGCTAATAGGACTTTTAATTTGCCAGTAACCAGGGTTAAGCGCATCTGGTAAACTGTATGCCATTGCAAAATCGACGCGTTTAAGGTCTGTTTTCTTTAAAAATCAGCAATCTCCACTGGCTGCAGGATGTCTGATATAAAGTGTTTCTAGGATTGTACAAGAAGTACTACATTAAATTACATTTTTCCCCACCATGTCTTTATAATATGTTTTATAGGACTTATAGACGTTGCATACGCAGCGCACGCGATGTATTTGAGTGTATCTCGAAAAATGATGTCTCATCTGCGCCTTCACAATCATTACATTACATAGGGGGGTTGTTTTGCAGCCTGTGCAGTAAGCAGCCTCTGATGAAGCGCGAGTGATTTACATGTGAAGTCATTTACATGTAATTTCCACGTTTGACGCGCTTCAGACTGCAAAAAAAAGTGCGTGCAAACATCTAAAAACGGAGCAGTGAAACAGACAGCTTACAGCAAGCAGCTTACAATAATGGAGATTGGTTGAGGATGACGGCCGCTGGACGTGACTGAATTGAAGGACATTATTTGTGCTTTACTCGTATGGCTGGTATTCTGGTGTTCATGATATCGATTAGTGATTTCGGTTAACTCTTTCCCTGCAGTTAACGAGAGAAAACTAAAACGCTTCCCTGTGACGAGTTTTGCAGCAATCGGTTTATTCTGTAGACTATCGGGAAAAAATAGCTTAAAGGGGCTAATAATATTGACCTTAAAATGGATTTTAAAAAATTTAAAACTGCTTATATTCCAGCCAAAACAAAACAAATCAGACTTTCTCCAGAAGAAAAAATATTATCAGACATACTGTGAAAATTTCCTTGATCTGTTAAACATCATTTGGGAAATATTTAAAAAAGAAAGAAAATGCAAAGGGGGTCTACATGCATACACACACATACACACAGACGCATATATATATATATATATATATATATATATATATATATATATATATATATATATATATATATATATATATATATATATTAATTGCTAAATTGTCCGAAAATTTCTGGGAATTACCGCCACAAAATGTCATTTTTACAGTGAAAAATAAAAAAATAAAAAAATAATAATAAAAACCCGAAAAACTAGGGGGTCTGATCTTTTAATTAAATTAAAATTAAAATCCAGTCATCTTATTGTTAGAAAACAGTCATAGTGACCATCGAACCATATCTGCAGTAAATATACAGTTGACTGGGTGAATTCTCTATGGGGAGTTTTGTGTAAGTAAAGATACACTGCTTGGAGTGAAACCGGACATCACGCGACATCATGTGAAAAGGGGTCTATAACATATAAGAGATGAGCAGGAAAGCAGGAGAGCTTTAATTATGCCACAATTCACTGCTTTTGGTTTTAATATATTAAATAATGTAAAGTTCTGTTAAAGTTAATGCGGTTCATGTCGTTTCCCAGCTTTCTACAAAACCAAACCTGAAATCAAGGTTGTGTGATGTCATTAGCATGTCCACACAATGGAATAGTCAAGGTCACTAGGTACAATTGCTAATTTCTCTGGATTTGAACATTCTTCAAAACGTTTGGGATATTTTAAGTACATAATTCAGCAAAACAGTCTTCTAGTGATTTTTGTCCAAGTAAAATCAATGTATTATATAATATTTAGGACATAATTTAGGAAATAATTTATAATAATAAATGTATTCTTTTTCCTAATATGAAGATGTTACAGTAGGTAGCCAGACTCTTATACTTATGAATATAACTGGTCCCTGAGAGAAGGATAAAAAATAATCCTAATTTTCAAATGGGAGGCTCATTTATGATGGGCACTATATGAATATTATAAGCCTATTTCAACAATCTTTTTATATTTAAAGGGATAATTTCTCCAAGCAGCACTTTCAAACTGGACAAACACACAACGAGCACATGCACATACACACGTGCACACATGCGCACGCACACACACAGTTTCTCTCTGAGGCAAAGCACCTGCTGATCCTTCTGATTGAGGGGTGAAGCAGGCAGCAGCTGAGCACATGTTAGCAGCTCAGCTTCGTATTGGAAACCTCATTACCAACACAAGCTAATTACACATGCTGTGTCGAACTGAAATAACCCGCACACACATATTACATTAACAACCTGTCAAGGTCTCTCACACCATGGACACAGAAATACAGTACATAAATACACAAGCATGAGTGCAAAAAAGCACACACAAACAAAAACACAGCCTCCAGCTGAAACGGCAGAGCTTATATCCTCATCTCTAAGAGGCGTGCTGTGCAGATACAATAGAAAAACATTTGCGCTTTATGCTTTTTCAAGAAATGGCTTCTCTCTTTTTACCTCTTTGTCAAAAAAGTGCTTTAAAAATCACTCATTTAAACAACAAAAAAAAAAGAGTCAGTGTGCTTGGTGTGCCTGCAGGGAGATTCATAAAAACATCTGCTTTATGATAGCATTCAATGATATTCTGCTGCAGGATTACCATTTTAAAAAATGTGATTATATTTGTCTCTTTCGATCAATCATGTGTTTCACTGGGGTGTACTGAAGTCTGTAAGATGCCCACTGGAATTGGTGGTGGAAATCAAGAGGTGATATTAACATCTGGTTCATGATATGGATGCCACTAATCATTCTACAACCAGAATAGATTCAAGAAGAAATCGATAAATAGTTTCAAATAGTTTAAAGCCACAGATCCTCAAATATTCTAATACTTTTTTTTAAAATGACATCGAGAGAAAAATAAAGGAGTGATATTATTAAGAGATATTATTAAAAGGTGATATTATGATTTCTGAATTAAAGAGGCAACATTTAAGTTTTTATTAAAGATATGTACAGAATGTCGGTACCAATAGCCTTATGGTTAGTGCGTCGACACATGGCACAGAGATGTTCACGGCGACCTGAGTTCGATTCCCAGCTCGACCCTTCCCCTATCTCTGCTCCCCATACTTTCCTGTCTCTAAATCTCCATTGTCCTATCACAATAAATGTGAAAACCCCTAAAAAAAGAAAGGTACAGAATAATTTTGATGATTTTTGTCCCCACCTATGAATCTATTTAGTGTTGGAAAAACATTTAAAGGGATATTTCACCCAAAAATGAAAATTATATCATCATTTACTCACCTTTTACTTGTTTAAAAACTGTATGACTTTCCTATGTTGAACACAAAAGAAGATATTATAAAAAAAGCTGGCAACCTGTAACCACTGACCTCCATCGTATTTGAGTTTTCCTACTGTGGAAGCCAATGTTTTTAGCTTTCTTTAAAATATCTTCATTTTTTGTTCAACTGAATAAAGAAAAGCATAAAGGTTTGAAACAAGTGAAGAGGGAGTAAATGATGAAAGAATCTAGTACTCTTGAATTTTTATTGGCTGGTAAACTTGTGATTGAGTAGAATGGAATTGGCTATAGGGCAGGGTTTCGCCTCAACTGGTCATCGTGAGACTGTAATGAAACAAATGAACATTACAATCAAATATTTCAATAGAAAAAACAAAAACAGACAGAAAGAGAGAGAAATAAATCTCTCTCACCCACATTCAGGGCTCTATTTTAACAATCTAGACGCAAAATCTAAAGCACAGGGTGTGTTCGAATCCACTTTTGCTATTTTAAGAACAGAAAAATCCATTCTGCGCCGCAGCGCATGGTCTAACAGGGTTGAGCTTATTCTCTTAATGAGTTATAGGTGTGTTTTCTAAATAAACCAATCAGAGTCTCATCTTCCATTCCCTTTAAGAGTCAGTCGTGTCACACCATGACACATTTGCTATTTACATAACGAACTCTGTAAGTAGAAAAACTGAATGAGTGAGAAAACAGTAAAACAGATCATCTGCACAAGGATAAAGAACGAACCTCCTTCAATCGGCCTCTTTATTTTCTCTTTCTCTCTTTCGTGGACGAGGAAACTGTGTTGTACGAGCTCCACTGAAGACATCCATTAGCCTACAGAATTAATTTGGTTTATTAAGCGGAAAGATTCGTTTCAAAACTATTTCTAAATTCAGTTCTAATTTCCAGCAAACTAATAAAAGAGTAATTATAACGAAATGTGGTCAAAAAACAAAGTTATATCTAAGCACACGTCCTATGCCCCATACGGTCCAAAACCTGACAGGTGGACAAATCTAAAACTGTTTTTAATAAAACAAATATAAATATGCATATATGAAGTAACAGTACCGAAATGAAGGCATTTTTATATTTATGTAGAAAATAATAATTTTTGTAATATTTTATTCCTTTAATTTTTTTCATTTGTAAAGATATTGGCGTATTGCTGTACATCCTGTGAGTTTAAAGTGATGTGTAAGCGAGGCGCCTAACTAACACGCTCTGTGCTGGACTTTAGACCTGCTTTCAACTGGTCTATTGCACAGTCTATTTTAGTCCCTTAAAAATAGCAACGTGCCAACAATGCGCCTTAACACACCTCTTTTCTTGACCGGAACACCCATGAGTCCACAAAGTGGCGCAAATGGATTTGCTATTTAAACAACGTGGAGCAAAATGTGAAAATTTGAGTTACATTGGTCTGAAAAGAGCAACACGTCACAGTAAACACGTCTTGCACCTTATTGCACCGGGTGTATGACAGTCTCAAGCTGCACAAGAATCAACAGTGCTTTTTAGGGTAAATTTCAGCCACTAAAGAGTGAAACACGCAGTCAATTGCATAAACAAAGGAAGAGCCTTGAATGATCTTCATTCAGAAAAGAGAAGTGCAAAAATATAAAACTTCCAGAGCTCTCAATTCTTTCCATTCTTTAGATTTTCATTAACCTGTTAACCTTAACCATGGACACACACACACTGAAGCGTTATTTGTTTGAACAAGTCAGTGTTTACACTTACATTTAGTCATTTAGCAGACACTTTTGTCCAAAGCAACTTACCATTGATGAGGCATTTAGCGATTTAACAAGAAGAGGCAATACACAGTCCTCAGAATATTAAGTGCTAGATTAAGGGAGAGTGTTTTGTTTGTTTGTTTGTTTGTTTGTTTCTACATGTAGTTTGCCAAGCCCACTCACCAGTGCACAGTTTTTGTGATGATTGCAAGAATGTGTCCAGTGCCAAACTGGTGCAAGTGTCGGTTAAAGCCTCAGATGGATAAAAGAGTGTGTTTTCTACAGGTAGTTTGTCAAGCCCACTCACCTGTGTGAGGCACACTTAGTTTGGGGTTGTCATGTAGTTTATGAATAGATAAACATGAGTAATTCAGGGCCAAAATCTGTGGACATTTTTTTGCTTTATCTACACAGAATTGTGTAACAAAACAAATAAATAAACGAAAATCAATCTTTAGGTATTCAATATATATATATTAAAAAAAAAAAATATATATATATATATATATATATATATATATATATATATATATATATATATATATATATATATATATATATATATATATATATATATATAGTGGGATAAAAAAAAACAGCAAATTTCTGAATTCACAGAGTCTGTGTGGGCCTAGTAATGTTTTAATAATCAAATAGAACGTGAGTTTAGAGCATTATTATCTGCGTGAAGTGTGTGTATGTTTTCATGACACCAAAGTGAGTTTCCTTCTTCTGGTGTCTTTATTATCTTGGACAGTCTGAATTTGTCATTATTTTATGTGTGCTACAAAGAAATGTTTTGAATATTCTATATGGTGATATTAGATGCTCTCAAAAAAGCATTTTGGTCATTTGACTTCACTAAAAATGGTATGTTTCTTTCACAAAAGGAAGCAGACTAACCTGTGTCCACTTTGAAGCAGGTGAAGTGGAACTTGCCCATGTAAAACTCGACACCAATAATGGCAAACATAACGATGGCAAAGAAGAGCAGCAATCCAATCTGAAGAAGGGGAACCATGGCCTTCATGATGGACTTTAATACTACTTGAAGACCTAAAGACAGAACAGAGATTTGGTTACTTGTGCTCCACATTATCACTGGTAAACTGAAGTGTACAGTACAGTCGGACACTTACTTGGTATTCCTGACACCAATTTAAGGGGTCTCAGCACTCTGACGGCCCGCAACGTCCTCAAGTCAAACTGTGAGCCCACTGTGGTCAAAATTCTGTCATACAAACACAAAAATGCAGAGTTCAGTGGAAACATTTACACACTCATTACGGAAAAATCCCTTTTATAAGGGGTTTAAACACAGTTATGCGGCAACAGTCTGTGAATATTATGTGTGAAACTTTATTAACTTTATTTTTTATAATCACACATCATAAAAAGAGTCTACAGAAACACTTTGATTGACATTCTCCCTTTGTACATTTGACTAGAGAGAGAAAGCCCCGCCCATTAGAGCCGATGACTCTCACATTAGCATATTATGTTAGTCTTCTTTTAAAATGTGTCACTATGCTGACACATAGGCATTTGTAGCTCCGCCCTCTTTTGAAAAGAGGGCTGGGAGCACAATCTCATTTGAATTTAAAGCGACCAAAATGGCACAATTAGGATCAAAGCCTAAAGGGGGTCGTTTCAAAGAGCTATAAAGCATTACTTGTGGGGTATTTGGAACTGAACTGTCACATGCAAACATTAGGGACATCAGAGACTTATTTTAGATCTTGCAAACAGGGGCTTAATAGGTCCCCTTTAATTCATATTAGTGCATGATCAGTAAGGGTTCTTCATTCAACATAGAACAATGTTGAATGGCACAATATATTATAATTTGTATTTATGTGTAATTGTATTACATTTATAAACAGATTTCAGTAAAATTAATGACAATATATAGTTGAAGACTATATATTGAAGACTCTTCTGTTATTTAAAAAAAAAAAAAATCTTTTCATTCATTCAATGAACCGCCAACTTATCCAGCATATGTTTTATGCAGCGGATGCCCTTCCGGCCGGAACCCAACACCGGGAAACACCCACACACTCCTGCACACACTCACATACACTACGGCCAATTTAGCTAATTTATTCACCTACACTGCATGCCTTTAGACTGTCGGGGAAACCGAAGCACCCGGAGGAAACCCACGTAAACACAGGGGGAACATGCAAACTCCACACAGAAATGCCAATTAACCCAGCTGGGGCTCGAACCAGCGACCTTTTTGCTGTGAGGCGATTACATATAATACGTTACTATTTAGTTCACATTAATTTATTAACTATTTTATAATAATAATAATAAGAATAATAATAAGAAGAAGAAGAAGAAGAAGAAGAAGAAGAATAAGAAGAAGAAGAAGAAGAAGAAGAAGAAGAAGAAGAAGAAGAATAAGAATAAGAATAAGAATAAGAATAAGAATAAGAAGAAGAAGAAGAAGAAGAAGAAGAAGAAGAAGAATTCAATTGCTACAACAAAATTTTATTCATTCATTCATTCATTTTCTTTTCTGATTAGTCCCTTTATTAATCTGGGGTCGCCACAGCGGAATGAACCGCCAACTTATTCAGCAAATGTTTTACGCAGTGGATGCCCTTCCAACTGCAACCCATCACAGGAAAACATCCATACACACTCCTGCACACATACACTACGGTTAATTTAGCCTACCCAATTCACCTAGCGCATGTCTTTGGACTGTGAGGGAAACCAGAGCATACGGAGAAAACCCACGTAAACACAAGGAGAACATGCAAGCTCCACACAAAAATGCCAACTGACCCAGCCGAGGCTCGAACCAGCGACCTTCTTGCTTTGAGGCGATTGTGCTACCCCCTGCGCCACCGTGCTGCCCTCGACTAAATTCTAAGAAAAAACTATTTTAATATTTTGTTGTATGAATAATGATTCATGACCACTTATCACTATTATTATAATTATATTACAATTTTATGTGATAATTCACTATTATTATTAGTAGTAGTAGTAGTAATAGTAGTAGTTGTTGTAAATATTATTATTATTATTAGTAGTAGTAGTAGTAGTAGTAGTAGTAGTAGTAGTTGTTGTTGTTGTTAATATTATTATTATTAGTAGTAGTAGTAATAGTAGTAGTAGTTGTAGTAGTAGTTGTTGTTGTAAATATTATTATTATTATTATTATTAGTAGTAGTAGTAGTAGTAGTAGTAGTAGTAGTAGTAGTAGTAGTTGTTAATATCATTATTAGTAGTAGTAGTAGTAGTAATAGTAGTAGTAGTAGTTGTAGTAGTAGTAGTAGTTGTTGTTGTTGTAAATATTATTATTATGATTAGTATTATTAGAAGTAGTATTAGTAGTAGTAGTAGTAGTAGTTGTAGTTGTAGTAGTAGTAGTAGTAGTTGTTGTTGTTGTAAATATTATTATTATTATTATTAATATTAGTAGTAGTAGTAGTAGTAGTAGTAGTAGTAGTAGTAGTACTAGTAGTAGTAGTAGTAGTTGTTGTTGTTGTAAATATTACTATTAGTATTAATATTATTATTATCATTATTATTAATAGTAGTAGTAAATATTAAAAGTAGTATTAATATTATTATTATAATTATTAGTAGTAGTAATTATTATTATTATTATTATTAGTAGTAGTATTATTATTATTATCATTATTATTATTATTAGTAGTAGTAGTAAATATTATTAGTAGTATTAATATTATTATTATTAGTAGTAGTAGTAATTATTATTATTATTATTATTATTAGTATTCATATTATTATTATCATTATTATTAGTAGTAGTAGTAAATATTATTAGTAGTATTAATATTATTATTAGTAGTAGTAGTAGTAATTATTATTATTATTATTATTATTATTACTATTATTATTATTCAGTTATTAGAAATAAACATCAATTATACTTTATTAATTGTTTTACACATTCATCATTTAACACACTATTATTTGGGTTTCTGAAATGCTACCATAACAAGAGAATTAGCAATCACCATACACCAGTAAGGCAAGCAAGATAACAAACAAAACAATGTATATCTTTAACTCGCATCTCCGACTGTATCAAATGACTAGATCTGCCTTTTAGGTCAGTGACTCATATACGCTAGCCATCGCAAGAAACCTCACTCAAGCAGCCTGTCATCTTGCGGTGTTGCGTGTGTTTATGTTCTGGGAAATCAGCATAACCTAATCTAATCTAATCCCATCATCACAGTGACACTGGCGAGATGACAGCCATTAGATGTTGCCAAGGCGATGGCAGTGTGGAGCGGAGCACATGTGCCCGCGTGTCCTCAGAGCACTGGAGTGGAACCAGCCGAACACTGTGTGTGTGCAAATGTGCCTGTGAATCACATCGTCCCATTAAGACAACACACTGCAGGTGAATAGGGTAAAACATAAATAAATACTAATAGTTACCACCATGCTTCCCTAGTTGATTGATCACATTGTTTTGCATTCCAGTTTTTCTATGATGTTCTGTTTAAATATGTAAATGAGCATTATTTCAGTGCAAGTATCTGCTCATTTGCATTCATTTCTAATACAAAAGGAGTATTCTCAGTTCTTTGCACAACACAAAATAAATACCACAAAATCTAACAGTGTTTTTTATTCAATTGAATATGTTTGTCATCCATCTATCTTGAACATTTTTTCTGGCGTGGTCAGTTTGCTCAGTGTTGTACTTATAATGCAGACTGCTTGGTTTCGAGACTGTGGTTCCAAAAAAGATTAAAAAAAGGAATGTAAAATAGTAAAATAAAGGTCAAACTAAATGGTTGTAGAGTACTTTTCTCTTATATTTGCTTTTGAAAACACTATTGGCTAGATTTAGGGAAGGGTTTAGGTCAGTGGTTCATTTGTTTGTCTAGGTGAAGGACAAGAAGGATGTGTATCTGACACATATAACAAAACGTACCTTAAGTAACATTTTTCAGATTCACAAAATGTTGACAGCACCCTCGTTTTTATCGTCTGAAACGTGCAAGGAAACGTACCAGAAGCAACGTATTTTACGTCTTGCATAATGTAGGCACATATTTACAATGAGCCTGGTTTGCAAAATATTGTAAGCCAGAAACAAGGGGGAAAAAAAACATTTAAATGAGCTTTTTAACTAAATGATGTATTTTTTACAAAGGCTGAATGATTTCAAATTAAAAGCAACCAGTAATATTGATCTGCACAAAATGCTGTATACGGTGCATTAGTTTGTTTAAAATTGCATCGTTTAATTTCAAAAGTAAAAACATAAGGATCTGACTTCATCTTTGTGTAACATATGTAGCCCCCCCCCCAGCCCTCATCTTTTTGGTACAGTCTGCTACACCCCCACACGGTCGTCAACTTTGGTATAGTATCCGATCATCGCCGCTGCCCAAAATCTCATGACCACACACCTCACTCTCCACCCCAAAACCCTTTCTATGTTTCCATAGTTTCATAGTTCAACCTCAAATTTTAATTTACTCATTATTTACTCACCCTCATGTGATTCTAAACCTTTTATCTGTTTCTTTATTCTGAAGAAGATACATTAAAGAATGTTAAATATGATAACTATTGACATCCGCAGTAGGAGTAAACAAATACAATGGAAGTCAATGGTCACAAGTTTCCAGCTTTCTTCAGAATATCTTCTTTTGTGTTCAACATAAGAAAGAAAGTTAAACAGTTTTGGAACAAGTGGAGGTTGAGTCTATGATTTTATGATGTTTTGTTTAGAGAGAACTATCCCTTTAATATGCATTTTACCAAGACAATCTAAAAAAAAGCACCATCTAAACTTTTCTGAAAAAGTTCAAGAGATGTAAATAAAATAAAACAGATGCACAACTATGCTGAATGAAGCCCATGTTTATTAAATTAAGTATAAATAAAGTCTAGCTTTGGAAATGATCAAATATACTACTTTTATTTTATTATACTTTTTGAAACTTGTAAAAGTCCAAGCAATAAATTAAACATGAGAAATAATGAAATCTGCCCAAACACAAAAGTCTAGTCAATACAATCATTTATTTAGTGTTGAAAAAAAAAAATCAAGAAAGCTTCACGTCCTCTGCTAGTCTACAGCATCTCTGTCCTCTGTAAACACTTGCTCAAATTATTTTCAGTGCAGTTTATGTGTAAGTTTAAAAACTGAGATTGACTGAATAAAAAAAGTCTCTAAGTGCAACTCTAATCTTTCCATTTAATGACAACAACCAACTTGAAGTAGGTAAACCCGGAAAGCTTATATAAAAGTCACAGTTTTTATATTTGGCAGAGGAGCATCTTTCTTCACTGACGCATGATCTGATTTGTCGGTATGAAGAGAAAGAGGGTGAGAGATTGAAGGAAAGATGGATGTGTGGAAAGGGAGAAGAGGATATAGCGAGAGGATCATGCAGAGTAGATATGCCCCATTAAATATGATAGAGCTGCTGCAAAAACCCCCGCAATCTATCCAGCTCACTGCCCAAACAGAGGAGAGCCAACATTAGACATAGAGGAAGACTTAGCAAAGTTTGACACATTCTTCTTTTATAATGAAGTTGACCTTTTCTGGAAAATGTACTCTTGTTTGGCGATAACAGCGCCCTCTGCTGGAGCTCCCTGAGAGTGAGCATATTTCACACACATACTGTATATTTCAGATTAAATAAATGCAATGCTGCTTTCACAGTATAAAGAGCAGATGCATAAGCTAAAGAGAAAGTCATTACATGCAAACATACATTCTGAGAAAATTAATATGCAACATTTGCTTAATATGATTATTACTTGATAATAAGATTGCCAGATCACCTTTTTCGGTCCATTATTTATGGTTAGATAATATATTATGCTAACATGAATTAAGAATGAGCAATACTTGTATAGTATTTATTAAACATAGATCAACATGTACTAATGCCTTAATAAAATCCATAGTAGCTTTTTAACATTAGTTAATGCACTGTGAACGTTGCAACATTTGCTCAATATGATTCTTATTTGATAATAGGGATGCCAGATAGTCTTTTTTCGGTCTATTATTTCTGATTAGATAATGCATTATGCTAACATGAATTAAGAATAAGCCATACTTGTACAGTATTTATTAACCATAGTTGTGCTTTTTAACATTAGTTAATGAACTGTGAACATTAAAACATTTGCTAAATATGAATGTTACTAAATAATAAGGATGCCAGATCATCTTTTTTGGTTCATTAGTTATGGTTAGATAATGTATTATGCTAACATGAATTAAGAATGAGCAATACAAGTACAGTATTTATTAAACATAGATCAGTATGTACTAATGGCTTATTAAAATCCATAGTTGTGCTATTTAACATTAGTTAATGCACTGTGAACATTGCAACATTTGCTAAATATGATTATTACTAGATCATAAGGATGCCAGATCATCTTTTTTTTCAAATTATTTATGGTTAGATATTGTATTATGCTAACATGAATTAAGAGTGAGCAATACTTGTACAGTATTTATTAACCAAAGTGTGCTTTTTAACATGTATGCACTGTGAGCATGAACAATGAACATTTTTTTCATAACAAAGATTAATAAATACTGTAATTAAAGCAGTGCTCATTGTTTGTTCAAGTTATTAAATACATTAACATTTACTAATGGAACCTTATTGTAAAGTGTTAGCATATTTTCGGTGCTGTTGTTGAAGGAAAATTTGGAAAATGTTTAAATTGTGTATTTTATTATTATTAGGCATATGACAGAATCGAATATTCTTGTTGCAATAATTGCTGAAGATTTTATCACAATTCACTGTTTTCTTATGATATTAACATAACATGCAAAAAGGGGTACTTTTAAAAGTATAATATGAAAAAAACAACTTATATTACTTAATAGGGGTTGATATTTATAGTACATACACTCACCGACCACTTTATTAGGTACGCCTGTCCATTTGCTCATTAACACAAATTTCTAAATCAGCCAATCACATGGCAGCAGCTCAATGTATTTAGGTATGTAGACATGGTCAAGACGATCTGCTGCAGCTCAAACCGAGCATCAAAATGGGGATGAAAGAGGATTTAAGTCATTTTGAACGTGGCATGGTTGTCAGTGCCAGACAGGCAGAAACTGCTGATCTACTGGGATTTTCATGCACAACCATCTCTAGGGTTTACAGAGAATGGTCCGAAAAAGGGAAAATATCCAGTGAGCGGCAGTTCTGTGGGCGCAAATGCCTTGTTGATACCAGAGGAGAATGGCCAGACTAATTCAAGCTGATAGAATGACAACAGTTACTCAAATAACTACCTGTTACAACCGAGGTATGGAGACTGAGGAAACTGATGCTACTATTTGCACAGGCTCACCAAACTTCAACAATAGAAGATTGAAAAAACGTTGCCTGGTTTGATGAGTTTCACTTTCTGCAGCGACATTCGGATGGTAGGGTCAGAATTTGGAGTCAACAACATGAAAGCCGGAATCCATTCTGCCTTGTCTTGTATCAATGGTTCAGGCTGTTGGTGGTGGTGTAATGGAGTGAGGGATATTTTTTTGGTACACTTTAGGTCTATTAGTACCAACTGAGCATCGTGCCAACACAAGTATTGTTTCTGAACATATCCATCCCTTTATGACCACAGTGTACCCATCTTCTGATGACTACTTCCAGCAGGATAACGCGCCAACTCATAAGGTGCGAATTATCTCAGACTGGTTTCTTGAACATGACAATAAGTTCACTGTACTCAAACAGCCTTCACAGTCACCAGATCTCAATCCAAAAGAGCACATTTGGGATGTGGTGGAACGGGAGATTCGCATCATGAATGTGCAGCTGACAAATTATGTCATCTGTAAATATGGACCAAAATCTCTGAGGAATATTTCCAATACCTTGTTGAATCTATGCCACGAAGGTAGAAGGTAGTATTAAGGTAGTTCTCAAGGTAAAAGGGTACTAGTAAGGTGTACCTAATAAAGTGACCGGTGTGCATTAATGTCCAGTGTAAACAAATTAAGTACAATAAGTAACACTTTACAATAAAGTCTCATTAAATGTTCATGCATGGCTTATTAAGATAACGATAGCATGCATGTTCATTTTCACAATGTATTGTATTATTGAATATCAGCACATGTATAGATATTATATATTGTCTCTGATGTATGGGGTTTTGCCGCAAATATGGTTCTCGGGCACATTTCCTGTGCCTGAGCTCGATGCCCTCATGTAGAGATATATTCTGTCATCGATAAGCGGGATATTAAAAATCTCTCCTCTTTGCTGGCAGCCTCTCTGCTACATTCAAAATAATAATGGCCTTTTTTTCTGCAGGTCTCTATCCAAACCTCAGGCAAGCGGAGTCTTATCTTACTGCAAGAATCCTATAAGATGAGTCTTTAGAAAGCTTATATAATACACAATCTTATTATAAGCCAAACAGATTGGTCATCTTACCAATAGTGAATTAGCTGGCAGATATTCCATAGGCATACTTGAAGGCTATGAAAGTGGTGATGTTGTGAATTGCGTTGAAGAGGATATACTAAATGTTTAGGATTTTAGGAAGTTTCTACTCTAAAATCACTTATAAATTTCAACCACAGAAAGAAAAGAAAGAAATGGCAAATAATCCACTGAAGTAAATGTACAAAACAAATCATATTAATAAAATTGAATACAAGAATGTTTAAATAAGGCAAGGCAAGGCAAGTTTATTTATATAGCACATTTCATACACAGTGGCAATTCAAAGTGCTTTACATAAACAGGAATAAAAGAAACAATTATAAGAGAAATAAAAACAAACATAAAAATGGTAAGAATAAAAATAAAATAAAATAAAAGCTGATAAAATGTGTTATAAAAGAATTAAAAAGAAGAGAAAAACATAGTAGTTCGATCTGTCGGACGTAGCACAGTGCTCATTCAGTAAAGGCACAGCTAAACAGATGTGTTTTCAGTCTTGATTTGAATGTGCCTAATGTTGGAGCACATCTGATCATTTCTGGAAGCTGATTCCAGCAGTGAGGGGCGTAGTAGCTGAAAGCCGATTCACCCTGCTTTGACTGAACTCTTGGGATTTCTAATCTATTTGATCCTAAAGATCTGAGTGATCTGTTGGGTTTGTATTCAGTGAGCATATCTGTAATGTATTGAGGTCCTAGGCCATTTAGTGATTTATAGACCAGTAATAATACTTTAAAATCTATTCTAAATGTGACTGGGAGCCAGTGTAAAGACCTGAGGACAGGTGTGATGTGCTCTGATTTCCTGGTTCTGGTCAGAATTCTGGCCGCAGCGTTCTGGATGAGCTGCAACTGTCTGACTGTCTTTTTGGGAAGGCCAGTGAGGAGGCCATTACAGTAATCCACCCTGCTGCTGATAAAAGCATGAACAAGTTTCTCTAAGTCTTCACTGGAAACAAAGCATCTAATTCTTGCAATGTTTTTGAGATGATAGTATGCTGATTTACTAACTGCTTTGATATGACTATTGAAACTCAGATCTGACTCCAGAGTCACACCAAGATTCTTGACCTTATTTTTTGTTGTTTGACCCTTAGAGCCAAGGTACGCATTCACCTTGAGAACCTCATCTCTGTTCCCAAACGCAATGACTTCAGTTTTCTCTTTGTTTAACTGAAGAAAGTTTTGGCACATCCAATTGTTAATTTCATCAATGCATTGGCAGAGGGTGTCAATGGGGCTGTAGTCATTAGGCAGTAAGGCTAGGTAGATCTGAGTGTCATCAGCATAGCTGTGGTAGGAGATTTGGTTCTTTCTCATTATTTGGCTCAGAGGGAGCATATAAAGGTTGAACAGGAGAGGTGCCAGAATCGAGCCTTGTGGGACTCCACAGGTCATGGGTGTCCACCTCGACCTATGGTCACCTATACTGACATAGTAACCTCTTCCTTCAAGGTAAGATCTGAACCATTTGAGGACCGTCCCAGACAGCCCAACCCAGTTTTCCAGCCTATCCAGAAGTATGCTGTGATCGACAGTGTCAAATGCAGCACTGAGATCGAGCAGTACCAGCACTGTTAGTTTGCCTGAATCTGTATTTAGACGGATGTCATTGATTATCTTTATAAGGGCGCTCTCTGTACTGTGATGTGGTCTGAAACCAGATTGAAAATTGTCTAAACACCCCTTGTAGTTTAGGAACTTGTTAACCTGGTTAAAAACAACTTTTTCAATGATTTTGCCAATGAAAGGGAGATTTGAGATGGGCCTGTAATTGCTCAATATGGTGTTATCCAGGTTGCTCTTCTTCAAGAGGGGTTTAACAACTGCAGTTTTAAGTGAGTTAGGAAAAATCCCCGAGAGAAGTGAAGCATTTACCACTTTTAGAAGATCCATTTCTAAACAGGTAAACACCGTTTTAAAGAATGATGTGGGGAGCGTGTCAAGACTGCAGGTTGATGTTTTCATAATTTGCACGATCTCTTCTAAGATTTTGCCATTAATTGCCATGAAATCGGACATAATGTCTGATTTCTTAAGTTGTGGTTGAGCTAGTCTGACGTCGACACAATTTGGCTGATTGGATGAGCTGATTGTCTTTCTGATATTATTGATCTTGTCAGTAAAGAAATGAGCAAACTCATTACATTTGCTTTCAGAGAGTAGCTCACTGGGAATCCGACTGGGGGGGGTTGTGAGTTTCTCTATCGTTGCAAAGAGTTTACGAGCATTGTTTACGTTGCTGTTTATAAGGCTTGAAAAGAAAGTCTGCCTAGCATTTTTTAGTTCCATATTAAAAGCACGAAGACTGTCTTTATAGATATTATAATGGATTACTAGTTTCGTCTTTCTCCACATACGCTCAGCTTTTCTGCACTGTCTTTTCGCCATTTGTATTATTGGGGACCTAGTCCAAGATCCCCTTTGGGTGCTAGTTATCTTCTTGGCTTTAACAGGAGCAATGTCATCTATGACATTCTTAACTTTAGAGTTAAACAAATCAAGAAGAGAATCAACAGAGTCTGCAGATATACTTGGTGCTAGCGATATGGCCTTCATAAACTGCTCATTAGTGTTCTCATTTATGCATCTCTTTCTGACAGAGACAGATCTGTCTTTAATAGCTGGAGTGATCAATATATCAAAGAAAATACAGAAATGATCAGATAGTGCAACATCCTTAACAACAGTTGATGAAATGTGTAAACCCTTAGTTATAAGTAGATCAAGAGTGTGTCCACGATTGTGTGTGGGTCCTTGAACATGCTGAGTCAGATCAAAAGTGTTCAAAACAGTCATCAGTTCTTTTACAGCATTGATTTCTGGATTATCAATGTGAATATTAAAATCCCCAGCAATGGTAAAATAGTCAAATTCAGAGGTTACTAATGATAACAGCTCTGTAAAATCATCAATAAAAGCTGGAGAATATTTTGGAGGTCTGTAGATAATGATCAGTAAGATACGTGGAGCACCTTTTAGCGCTATACTCAGATATTCAAAAGACAAAAAGTCACCAAATGACACTTGTTTACACTCATAGACATCTTTAAACAGGGCAGCAATGCCTCCACCTCTCCTATTGGCTCTGCAAACACTCAAAAAGTCAAAGTTTAAAGGAGCTGTTTCATTCAGAACTGCTGCACTACACTACAAATAGATGTGTTTACATTCATTCATTCATTCATTCATTTTCTTTTCGGCTCAGTCCCTTTATTAATCAGGAGTCGCCACAGCGGAATGAACTGCCAACTTATCCAGCACATTTTTTTACGCAGCGGATGCCCTTCCAGCAGCATCCCATCACTGGAAAATGTATTTACAATACATTTATATTTTATTCAGTTATAAAAATAAAATGTTTAAAATAATTAAATTATTTTTTTTTAATTATAGAAAATATAAAATTATATCATTAAATAAAATCGATGAAATAGATTTTATAGCAAACTGTTTGCCATGTAATATCAAACTGCCATTTGAGAAACTTCTAATAAACTCCTGATTTTCAGCAACACAAGCTTAAAAAACAACATTTAAATGAGTTGACAGGTTTAGCCAATCTGTTTTAACAAACAAATCACAGTCCTCCGATAAACTGGATTGAAGCAGTGAGGGGCTCTTAGCTGAAATGGTGAGTTAGATAATGTACACTTATGACTGACAGCTGAATGTTTTCTCTGCTCAGGAGGCAAAGAGCAGCCAAATGAGCCAACAAACAAACTGCATTCACAGAAATAAATGTACAGGAGCTCTCACTGGGGTGGTACAAGGGGCGATTTCAGGATTTTCATTTTACGGGGGCTTAGCTCCTTATGAGGTAAAAATTATATATATATATATATATATATATATAAAAAAAACCTAATATTACAAGTAGTAATTTAATAATAATACACTTAAACATGTTTTATTTTTACATTTTAATTTGGCAGGGTTGTATACTAGTACTCCACTGTATTGCAAAGACAGGCATAGCCATTTGACTTCTGAATGAGCCAAATAGGCTCAACCCAACTGTTTACTGTAGTAAAAACCACTTTCTATATTTAAGTGCATTTTTGTTAACATGTATTAAATAAATAAAATGCCACTTTTTTAGTTAAATACCATAAATATACAGTTAAAGTCAGAATTATTAGCCCCCCTGTTTATTTTTTCCCCAATTTCTGTTAGACAGAGAGGGGATTTTTTCAACACATTTCTAAACATAATAGTTTTAATAACTCATTTCTAATAACTGATTTATTTTATATTTGCCATGATGACAGTAAATAATATTTTACTAGATATTTTTCAAGACACTTCTATACAGCTTAAAGTGACATTTTAAGGCTTAACTGGGTTAATTAGGTTAACTAGGCAGGTTAGGGTAATTAGGCAAGTTATTGTATAACTATGGTTTGTTCTTTAAACTGCTTTTATTCTAGCTTAAATAAAACAAATAAGACCTTCTCCAGAAGAAAAAATATTATCAGACATACTGTGAAAATTTTCTTGCTCTGTTAAACATATTTTGGGAAATATTTAAAAAAGAAAAAAAAAATCAAAGGGGGTTAATAATTCTGACTTCAACTGTACATATATATTTTTAAACTTCGCTAATTCACATATTTCACAATCTGAATCATAATAATAAATAAGAAGTATTTTTTAATACTAGACCACACTTGATATTTCTATCTCTGTCAGTGACTCAGTGACAATTAAAATGAGTACATTCTCTAAGTGGTTCTGTCACTGTGTTTAGTCCTTGACTGTATGGTATAGTTAATGCCACACACACTGTGATGTGTTTTATATTGGTAGTTCATTTTGAATAATAAAATAGAGAAATGTTCAATAAGAGTTACATTTTTCGCTGGAGGAAACAGCTGTGCTGATGAGGTGAACGCTGATAAAACCTGACTGCTTCTCCATAACATTGGGATACAGGTGACACAAGCGTATCTATAGCAAAGATCTGCAAATAATCAGAAATTATAGCAATTTATCGATAAACACACACCTCGTTCTCTCGCTCTCCACAGCTGTGGTTTGTTGATCAAATGAAAAATAAAAGATGAGGAGGAGCCGAATTCTGCTGCCGTTTTCAAAGAAGAATTTGAAGAAGACTGAGGCGATAATTTAGTGTCGTTCATGAGCTAATCGCAAAAGTTTTAGAGGGGCTGAGTAGAAATATAGGGGGCCTAGCAACACTTATGGTTAGTACCATTTTAAAAGGTACATATTTTTTAACTAAAAGGGTCCATATTGGTAATTCTATGTTTCAATCCAGCTATTTTTATGAGCATTTTGGAATATTGCATAAAAAATTCTTAATGGAAACACCAAGATGTGCATACATTTTGAAAATGCATATAAAAGCCTGCACATAACTAAGTAGGATAAACTTAACAAAAATGGGTGTGATGGAACGACATCAATGGACAAACCAACAAACAGACCACGTCATAAAACATCTGAAATGTTGTATTGGTCATTGCAAAAATGGGAATAGTTCGGTATATGACCTCCAAAGTGAGAGGTCTTGTTAATCCAAAAGCCACTGCATGTGTATTTTGTTAAAGTAATTTATTATGTAAGATAAAACCCCACAGTGGCTTCTTCTACCGCAGCAAATTACACTTTTTTTTTTTTTGATATTTGCCACCAGTTACCACCATTCCAAATATTGCGAATGAATCTAATTTGAATCTCTAGATGGAAACATAGCTAATGACACATATTACTTGAAATGTTTAGGTAATAAAATAAACCATTGAGGTAAAAATATGGACCCCTTAGGTACAAATGTGAACCTTTAGAAAAGGTGGCAGCAGTACCTTTATTTCTGAGCGTGTGCAAAACACCAAGTGCCTGAAAAACACTTTACAGTAAGGTTTTATTAGTTAATGCATTCACTAACATGAACAAACAATAAACAACACATTTATTACAGTATTTGTTCATGTTAGTTAATGTTAGTTAATAAAAGTTCATTGTTAATTCATGTTACCTCATGGTGCGTCAACTAATGCTAGCAAGCATGAATTTGGATAAGTAAATGATGAACTATGATTAACTAATGCTGTACAAGCATTGTTCTTAGTTCATGTTTGTAAATACATTAACTAACATTAACTAATGAAACCTTATTGGAAAGTATGACCAACTATGTAAATGACATCAATGCTTAATTGTCCAGCAAAAGCTTTAATGGATTTAAAGGATAATCAATCACTCAATCGTAAATAAATTTTTGGCACTCCCAATACAAACTGGAAGAGTGGATGAACAGTAGACAGCGGTGGAGAGGGAGAGTGTGAGTGAGACTTCTCGCCCTCAGCAGGGGGGCTGTGATGTAATTATGGCAGCACGGTGCGCACACTGCTGGAATTGAGTTTTTCACACGTCTCAGAAAGAGCGTTCTCCTTCTCAGATGATGGTTTGGTGTCAGAGGAAGAACTGCCAGTCAGCCTCGGGCACACAGCGACCTCACGGCCTCAACAGAGCAACTGAGACCTTCAGACCACAGAACATAATCCAACGGGAAATGTATCTGGAAGATGTTACAAAGCTGGGCACCTGTCGACGAATCATGATCTTATGAACACCCAAAGACTCTTATACAACCATGTAAAGAAAATCACAAACGAGTCTTAATTTATGTGCTTTTGGACTGCATTGATGGTTTTTAATGCTTTGCTTTGACTATATCTTTGTATGTGTAAGATCTGCATAATTACAAAGTCCATAGCTGTCTACAAGATGGATTTTATATTAGGCAAAAATGATTAGCTCTCCTGTGAATTTTTTCCTAAATGATGTTTAACAGAGCAAGGAATTTTTCACAGTATTTCCTATAATATTTTTTCTTCAGGGGTATTATTTCGGCTAGAATAAAAGCAGTTTTTAATTTCTAAAAAATATTTTCAGGTCAATATTATTAGCTCGCTTAAGCAATCTTTTTTTTTTTCGATTGTCTACAGAACAAATCATCATTATACAATGACTTGCCTAATTACCCTAACTTGCCTAATTAACCTAATTAAGCTAGTGAAGCTTTTAAATAGGATTTTAAGCTGAATACTAGTATCTTGAAAAATATCTAGTAAAATATGATGTACTGTCGTCGTGGAAAAGATTAAAGACATCAGTTATGTTTAGAACTGTGTTAAAAAATCTTCTTTCTATTAAACAGAAATTAGGGAAAAATATACAGGGGGGCTTATAATTCAGGAGGGCTAATAATTCTGACTTCTACTGTAGATGTGCCTACACCCAATGAAACGTATCATACCAAATCTACATTTGACGTCAAAATTTTAAATATCTGCAGTGCCACTACCTTATTGTAAAAACTCTTTTTGTCTTTTTTTCCTTGAGTTACAAAGTAAAATCTTTTAAAAGGTTGTTCGAATTGCTTGATCAATGGTAGAGTCTGTCTGAGGTTTAACCCTTTTATACATACAATTACACCGGAGTGATCAGTCTTGGCTGGACTCTGGAAAGTACTATCACACCGGTGTGATTTAAACGTTCAGAACACAAATAATCAGCTGCTAAATTCAAATCTGCTTTCCCAAGATGGCTCGCACTGAGCCACAAAAAGACATGCACGGCGCTTGTCATAAATCACAATATATCAGTATTTTCAAACAAATAATACCTTTTTTAGGTTTCAGACATTCAAATACACATAAGTACTAACAAAACAACATGTGGTTTGTAAAATACAAGCTAATATCTATGGATATGGCAGTAATAATTATATTTAAACATAATCTGACAATGTGCTTTATAGACAGCAGATGCATAGTGTTTACAGTAGGTTAATAGAACTTTTACTCTATTCTTCTCCAAGTTAAACAGCAAGTTACTTTAATGTACTTTCGGGGGAAGTCGATGAATTAACATGTTGTAAATCCAGCAGCTGTAATCTCTCCACTGTGGTGCAGACTAACATGGTGACGCAAATCCCAAATAATAAGATTATTGTTAACATGTTTTAAGGACAAAATACATGTTCTAAAACATACTTGAGAATCATAATATAATTATTATATTTATAATACAATAGGACATTTGTCAATATTTTAAGCAAAGGGAAGAAAGAAACAAAGCATGTTATATGAATAAGTAATCAGGCTGTGGTTTGTCACAGGTTTATGAGCTGAAATGTTCTCTTAAGACATGTTACATTTTCAACACAAGCCCTAATTTTTTCCCTTAATTTTATTCCAGTGTAATTGTATCATTTTAATCTGATATTTCAAGTACAATGCTCTGTTATTTTTGCCAAGTACAGTATAACCGAATCACCGATGTGTGTTAAAAGATCTGAGTCGCTGTTTTGTGAAATCTTGTGTGCTTATTTTTGGGCTTTTCGAACATTGCACACAGACAGTTGTTTTATTTTAAAGCTGTACCTAATGTGCAAAGTTGAAACTCTTGTTTTGAAGGAATGATCTCATGCTAGGTCAGAGAGCTAGTCTTTCGTTTTGCCAAAAAATGCATCAGGATGCATTAGCATTTGTTATGTCATGCGAATTTAACCACTACATGAGAGCAAAATTAGTTTGAATCCCATATCTAATTGTAGGCAGAACCATCAAATTGTGGTCAACATTGCATGTAAGGTTTTCAAGGGTTATTAAAGATATGTTATTAAAACTTCAAACTCTCAGTCAAAGCAGTTACAGTATTAATGATACAGGCACATGTGGAGCACAAAAAAAATGCTAGATTTTTCTTTTATGCAAAAAAAAAAAACAGAACATTAAAATATTAAAATAAATTTGAATTTTACACATGAGAATAAAATATTAGAAAATCAAACAATAAAAAAACATCATGTTCAATTAAGATTTTTTTGTAAATTTCCTTCTGTAAAATACCAAAACTCAATTATTTTTTTTTTATTTTTCATTGTTAGCACGTCTTATGTGCCACTTTAATGGCAATTTTCTCAGTATTTAGATTTTTTTTAACCCGCAGATTTTTGATTTCCCAAATAGTTGTATCTCAACAAAATACTATCCTATTCTAACAAACCACACATCAGTTGAAAGCTTATTTATTCAGCTTTTATCTCAGTTTTGAAAAATTGACACTTATGGCTGGTTTTGTGGTCCATCGCATGTATAGTCAGATGGTAAACTGTTGTATAGCTCTACAATTGGTCTTCTTATACTATATTGATGTATGTTTACATTTATGCTTAGCAGAATAACAAAAAAGCTCAATCTGACTTGAAAATACAGTGATTTCAATATGAAACATTTACATCTTCAGGACAATTTTCTGCATCATTACTCTGATTACTTAAGCCTACAGTGTCACTAGTTCGATGCACAATCCTTTTAACATGCCAAATAAGACACACTTATTAATATTAAGTATTATACATTTTTAAACTGTTGTGCTGCTTAATATTTTGGTGGAAACCAAAAGTTGTATTAGTAAATGTTAGTTACTGTATTTACTAACATGAACAAATAATGAACAATACATTAATTACAGTATTTATTCATCTTTATGTTAATTAATGGAAATAAAGTCATACATTGATAGTTCATGATAGCTCACAATGCATTAACTAATGTTAACACACATGAATTTGGATTTTAATAAGGCATTAATACATGCTGAACTATGATTAATAAATGCTGTACAACAATTGTTCATTATTAATTCATTCTATAAAAAGTATCTATTAATCAATAGTTTCCGTAATTTGTGATTTCAAATTATGGTTGTGAATTGCATTGTGAGACCTTCATCTCTGCTCTGTCGAATTTGATGTTGAAAATTTAACTCTACAGTTTTACAAAGTGACTTTTATTGGCATTTTAGAAGTTTGAAATAATATAACATATAGGAAATAATATAGTACATAAAGAAATGAATCTGTATAATTACAGAATGTACTGGCAGTTTATTACTAGGTTTTTGTACCATAATTTAAAACACCAACCCAGACAATATATCCAACATTGGCTCATTCTAGCCCTATATACATTTCTGGAGATCGCAAATTATGTAGCCAGAGCTAAGTATGGCTGCATTTCAACTTTAAAACGAACACTACAGGGCGTTATGACGTCGTTCCTTTTCACGCTTACCAGCTGACAGCTTTCCCGCTGTTACCAGTTTGTTCGGTAGCTCGACATGTACAGTATGTCGGTTGGTCAGTCAATAAGTCAAAAGCGACCTCTGGTGGATTTACGTGAGGAGAGCAGACACGAATGGCACTCGTGAGAGAAATTTGAGATCTCAAAAAGCGTACACAGCAACCTCTGGTGGATTCACGAAAACAAAAACTGCAAAAAAAAAAGCACACCTCCTGGGACGTATTTTGCTCTCTCCTAAAATATATATAGGGGTACATAATCAGAAAGAGCCTGGGTTGAAAATATCATTCTAAACTATTAAAAATGTTGATAAAAGTCACTTTTCAAACTTTGCAAGGTTAAAAGTTGTTGGAAGAAAGATCAAGGTCCCATAATGCAATTCAAAAGCATAAAAAAATGGGGGAAAACATGAACTACAAAATACAGTAAACTGCTAATTTACAGATATTTTTTTACAGTGTAGTAAATACATTGACTAATGAAGCCTTATTGTAGTGTTATCTTTAATCTAATGAATCCTATAAGTCAAGTGCTATTTTGGGGTTTCCCCCTGGATTTTGCTTACCCAAATTCAAAAGCTTCACAAATCCACATGCGGAGGTGTAAATGCAAAAGTTTGGTATCATTTAAAAAAAAAACCATTGAATTTTCATGAAACTCTGTTGAAAGTGATTAAAATAATTGTACATGTTGTCTGTGTTATAATAAACCACTTTTTTTGTAAACTCAAATTTGAAAGTGTACCTTTTAGGTTCCGTGTGGTCTTGGTTGCTCTAATTAATTTAGTTGGTTCCTGCACATGTCAGTGATCATAGGAAAAAAGCCAAATGTCTCGATCATAATCTACGCAAAAGTTATTCTGTTCCAATTGATGAGAGAACGAAACCACTTATGGAGTATTGGGCCAGTACGGACCTTTACAATGTAAAGAATATGGATAGAATAATGTAAGAATAAGTAAATGACATCACAAACCCGGTCCCGGGTTTGCAGAGTTCAGGTTAAAATATACCGGCCAACATTTCTCTTTGAAAATCAGGTAGAGGGGGTGGGGGGAGGTAAGAATGGGTGGTGGTGTTGGGGGGTGAAGTGTCAGAATAACACTGTTAAAAACCAGGTTAGTAACTGTATACTGTGGTGTTAGTAACAGTACTATGGAGCATGTATACTAAAGTTGGCGACCTGGTGGTATTACAGACTGTACCAAAGAGCGGGTTGGGGGGGATTATGGGAGTTTTCTGGGAGATATAACAAAAAGAGTGAGTGGTGGGTTGGCAGGTATGATTTAAAAGGACGCAAAAATATAATTTTATGTCTATTTTTACACCGCATAACAAATTTAGCAAAAATAAATAAATAAATAAATAAATAAATAAATAAATAAATAAATAAATAAATAAATAACCATTATTTCATTTTTATTTAAACACAGCAGAGCTGAGAAATTCTTCAAAAACGGTCTAATAACACATTATTTTTGCAACTCCATTTGTTGACGCTAGTGGCACAAAAAAATGACACACTTCAACTTTAAAAACATAACAAATGAGCTATGAAACCTTCAAGCAACAAAACATTCACAAAAAGACAGGTTGTGAAACCAAACCTTCATTATTCAATGTCCTGCTCAAGTTTCAGCAACCCTAAAAGCCCCAAAAAAGTAGTTTGTGGAACTTCATCCCCAATTGCTTCCTGCATCCACACAGCCCTTCTGCTATCAATTAGTCATAGATCATTTCCAGAGTCAGTGTTCGCGTCTGCCGTGCCTTTATGCATTACTCGCTTCTTTTTCACCTTCCTTCACTCACATTAAGACGTCAGTACATTATGCTTGATCAAAATAGAAGAGGTCATGAGGTCACAGCGTTAGACGTTTGATGTGGAGCTGTCCGGAGGCACAAGACCAACAAACACTGAGTGCCAAACATGGGATGCATTGCCATGGTGCCTATGAAGGAGCGCTAATGAAGTCATCCTGCCTGCCACGAGGCACCAGCATCATACAGAGACACTTAATGATTTGCAGTTAATAGACACATACACACACACACACACTAATGCACGACCACACACCGAAGACTGTCACATTGCAACAATTACACTCGTATAGAGATGCACTCTATCCACTCTAATGTGACACATGAACAAACACACACACACACACTCTCCTACGCACATGCCCACACACATTAAAAGCAGACCGGCATCACCCGAGCCATTTGGATTTCACACTAAACACACATGCAAACCTAAAATAAGTGTAAAGAAGTCATTTAATCACCCGAAAGGGACAGTTGAATGAGTTCACGCTTTTAATATAATGTCTTGTCTGCTCTTTTTTTTTTAAATAAATAAACAGATGCTGATGATGCATGTTCTAAAAAATGAAGTAGTCCTCTAGATTTATGCATATCACAAGGGTTTGGATACAGAAATTGCATTAAAAATGTATCAAACAAATAGAATTTTAATACAGTTTTCAAATGCATGCTCGATAACTGGGCCAGACAGAATCTGCGGACATTTTTTGCTATTTCTGTGGAGAATTTTTTTTTAAATCTGCGGATTGATGCAGAATGATTTTAGAAGTATCATAACAAAAAACTTTATATATGAAATAAAAAATAATACATTTTTAACTTTTATTTAATGTTTATAATGCAAATCCAATTAGATCCACTCATTTGGTAAACAATGCAAGTCTCTCATATAATATATCTACCAACAGACAGAAAATATTACTTTACAAACTGTATTGTACATAAATCATATGAACACTTTAATATTTCTATTATTATATCATAATATTATTAGTGAAATTAATAAAAAAGAACTGAAAAATATCTATAAATTTACACACATTTACACAAGTAAATACATAGACTCACTGGGCAAAAAATCTGAAAAAAAAATGCGGATTTCTGAACACGCAAATTCCATGTGGGCCTATCGATAAGTGACTGATGCAATTAAAAATTGTCATTTTAGTTTATAATTTTGTTATGTGCTTTTGTTATTTTAGTTTGCAATCAAAAAGTAAATTAATAAAAATGGTACAGTAAATTGTTACTTGTTGTTACTTAACTTATTAACAGCTAAAAATACCTGGTATATCCTAACTTAAAAATTTAATAAATCCATATATATATATATATATATATATATATATATATATATATATATATATAAATTTGTAAAGAGGTTTAAATGAGGAGTTTGATATTTGTCCTTTTCTTTAATGTTTAATTAGTTGTTTGGGTTAGTTTTTGGCTATATTTTGTTGCATTTCTTTGTTATATTCTGTTATGCCTTTCTTTATTTGGATTTGTATTAATATTAGGATTTGTCTTTGCATTTTTTTTTTTGAATATGTAAGTTGTGTAATTTACTAATGTGTTTTCTTCTATGTTTTGTTGTGAGATAATGCGATCCGGAAGTGTACAAAAAGAGCAGCATGCTGTGATGAATACTGTCTGATGAAGAGCCGGTGTTCTCGAAACATTTCACGCTTTGTGTTAGCCTGTTTAATCTAATAAATTGGTATTTTTTGGAGCTTTGGTGTTGCTGCCTTTTTGAATATATGTTTAATAAACAATAACCACAGATATTGCAAATTTACATTTTATTTTGAATAACATATCCCTTAAAAAACAATACTTTAATAAATGACAGACAGGCATGCTGAAATATATGTTTTTGTCCTCTGTTTGTACTGACAGTCCAAACAGCCACGTCAGTGTCTCGGTGGAGTCGTCTTTCCTAAAACCCCCTTGCGTACA
Source organism: Danio aesculapii (assembly GCF_903798145.1). Lineage (NCBI taxonomy): Eukaryota > Metazoa > Chordata > Actinopteri > Cypriniformes > Danionidae > Danio > Danio aesculapii. The sequence goes on along the minus strand of NC_079455.1, from coordinate 30,754,451 downwards.
ACAAATTGCCACGATTAAAACGGCAAACTAAGAGTGCGTGACGTGATCATTCTTCTCATCTTCCGTTCCTGTTAAAAATGGCTTTAATTAATGCTGGTCCCTTAATGTGTCCCCAGATTCAACTCTAATAACTGTGGGTTTAAAAAAATAGACTCCATATCCCCCTCCACGATGCCATCCATTAGTCACATCCAGCCTGCATGAAAGGAACAGTAACAAAAGACGACAAAAATGGCTGCCAAGACTGGAATGAACTGGACACAGAGGACACAGGAATGTCACACATCGGGAAATAACCTGTACTGTACGGTCTCAACATCATGCATCAGCTAAACCATTAACATAGTGAAAAACTAAGTGTCTGACTGTTAAGAAACATCGAGCTTGACTTTTAATGTCTAATTAAAAACCACAGGTATATTTATATATCAGTTGTATATAGAAGTAACGATTTCTTTGAGTAAGCTTGGAATTACTGGATTTGTGTTGTCAAAAATGAATATAAACATGTAATTTTATGCATGTTTAATTAAAATTTAGACGAAAAGACATCTGTAGCTTATAGGATTAATCAAAACATGTATTACTTAGACAAAGCTATAAAAGATATTAAAATACCATATTTAGCCATATAATTAGGTTCTGTTATAGTTTGAAAAAATCTAATATACAAATTACTTTATTTTGCCACTATTTATATTTTAATAAAAATGTAATATAGCTTTTTTCAATTAGTGAAAACTATACATTTGGTTCCAATGCTGCGGCATAAAAACATTATGATACCAATCGCCGTAAATGGTCTAAACTAATTCCCAGTCATTTGTTTGAAGAGGAATATATCATGAGGACTGTACAAAACACAATTTGTGAAAATGAACAGAAACATAATGGTATAAACACAAATTTTGTACAATACATGACTCATTTTCCTCACTACAACATGAAAATAGCATTTTCAAATTGTCAAGTCTTTAAAAATGCTCAGGCTCCTGTTGTCAAAAAGCCTCAAGTTTAATTTGCCTACTTATCTTAAATGCAAAAATATCCACCTAACTGTATTCACAATGTGTCCTAGACAAGGCCCAAAACTGGTGGATTATAGCACTCCCATCAGAATTATTATTGTTTCAAACCTTAAATCTGTCTTATAATAATAATAATAATAATAATAATAATAATAATAATAATAATAATAATAATAATAATAATAATAATAATAATAATAATTCCTTACATTTATATCGCGCTTTTCTAGACACTCAATGAGCTTTACACAATGGTGGGGGGGGGGGTCTCCTCATCCATCACCAGTGTGCAGCATCCACCTGAATGACGCGACGGCAGCCATATAGCGCCAGACCACACACCAGCTGATTGGTGGAGAGGAGACAGAGTGATGAAGGCAATTATGATATGGGTATGGTTAGGAGGCCATGATGGACAGAGGCAATATTAGTTAATTAATGACCACAGAGAGTCAGGATCTCAGTTTAACATCTCATCCGAAAGACGGCGCTCAATGAGCAGAATAGAGTCCCCATCAATATACTGGGGCATTATAACCCACACAGACCGCAGATTGAGCGTTGGCCTTACTAACACCACTTCTGGCAGCAACCTAGCTTTCCCATGTGGTCTCCAATCCAGGTACTGACCAGTCGCAGCCCTGCTTAGCTTCAGTGGGCGACCATGTGAGAGATGCAGAGAGCTAGCTGGCGGTTTAGATTTAGGTTTGTTCACCTGTCAGGTTTTGGAGACGTATGCATCACCATATGGCGCATAAGAATGCAACGTGTGTTTGGATATAACAGTTTTTTGACCACACTTTGTTATTTTTGTTCATTTATTCATTTGCTGGAAATTAGAACTGAATTTAAAAAGGGTTTTGAAACAAATCTTTGCGCTTAACAAACTAAATTAAATATTTAGGCTAATGGATGTCTTCAGTGGAGTGAGTTTCCACAGTTTCCTTACTCCACGAAAGTAAAGGAGTAAAGTAAAGAGTAAAAGTAAAGTAAAGAGAAAGTAAGGAGGCCAAATGGAGGAGGCTCATTCCTTATTCTCATGCAAATTGTCTTTATCTGTTTTCTCTCTAGTGAAGAATTCAGTTTTTTCACCTACAAAGTCTAATTTGTAAATAGCAAATGTGCCATGGCGCGATGCAACAGACTCTTAAAGGGAATGGGAGATGAGACTCTGATTGGTTTGATGCACGTTATGCTCAAAACACACTGATAACTCATTAAGGGCCCTATCATACACCCGGCACAATGCGGCGCAAGGCGCGACGCAATAGTTGTTTGCTAGTTTCAGCTTGGCGCAAGAGTCGTTTTGACGTTTTGCGCCACGCTGTTTAAATAGCAAATGCATTTGTGCTCATATGTGCACCCATAGGCATTCTGGAAGGCGTGTTGAGGCACATTGCTGCCACGTTGCTATTTTCAGAAACTTAAATAGAAGGTTCAAACAAATCAGATCAAAGCTGGTCTATTGTCCATCACAGAGCGCGTTAGTAGTGCGCCTCGCTTACACATTGCATAATACAGACAGGGTGTACAGCAATACGCAAATATCTTTACATATGAAAAATAATTAAAATATTAAGGATATATATAGGATATAATAAGGAGATATAGCGTATAGGATATAAATATAAAGGATTAAAATATTACAAAACATATTATTTTCTAGCCTGCATAAATATAAAAACCAAACTTTTATGCCTTCTTCATCTTGGGGGGCTTTTTAAGTTTATTCATAACAATTTGCTTTTGTATAATGTTATTATTATTATTAGCAGTATTAATTGTTATATGCATATTTATATTTGTTTTATTAAAAACAAGCTTAAATTTGCCCACCTGTCAGGTTTTAGACCATATGGGGCATAGCATGTGTATTTGGATATAACTCAATTGTTTGACCACACTTTCGTTAGCTGGAAATTAGAACTGAATTTAGAAATAGTTTTGAAACAAATCTTTGCACTTAACAAACGAAACTAATTATTTATAGGCTAATGGATGTCTGTGCGTACAAGGTTTCCCTATTCACGAGCGCGAAAGTGAACGTTAATAATGAGGAGGCTTATCTCTCATTCTCACGCTGTAATGTAAATAATAAATCCGTCAGGTAAATGGCAAATGCGCTATGGCGTGACGCAACTGACTATTAAAGGGAATGAGAGATGAGACTCTGATTGGTTTATTCTCAAAACACACCTATAACTCAACCCTTTTAGACCATGCGCCACGGCGCAAAGCGGATTTTTCCATCCTTAAATTAGCAAAAGTGGATTCCGACAGGCCCTAATTGCTTTTGCGCCCTGCGCTTTGCACTTTGCGCATGGATCGTCAAAATAGAGCCCTAAGAGTATAAGCAGAACCCTACTAGACCATGACAGGATTCGGACATTAATGCTTTTGTGCCATGTGATTTAGACTTTGATCATTAAAATAGAGCCCATAGTGTTTAAAATACCCCCCCCCCCCAAATATATATATTTTTATAATTATACCTTGTATATAATATTTCATAATACTTAAAACTTTCAAATATCAAAGTGCAAGATAAACAGAACTGTCTCCAAAAATAAATAATCAATTCTAAACCGCAAAGCAGTTAAAAACGACACGGCTCAGACATTATCACTTTCAGTCACATTTAAAATCGGAAGTGATTTGAAACACAAAACAAGAGGAATAAGCGATTTGGAGCACTCAGGTTGGTTAAATTAAATATGTAGCCAAGTTTAATTGCTCAGAGCAAAGCAACACTCTGTTAGTTGATGCAGGTCCCTTATGATATTAAAACACATCTGTGGTGAAGCGAAGTCTTTGCCTTTGGGGGAGGAGCAGCGAGCGCCATTACCTCATTACTGGCCCCAGTGCTCTGCCAAGGAGGACAGGATGAGAGCAAATTAAAAGGATTGGCTGGCCATGTCAGCCTGGCAAAGCAATGAAACACTGACTAGCACAGGACACAATGATATATGTCAGCAGTGTGACTTTCCTTAACAAATGGACATCCAGTTTCACTCAATGTTTTGAACAGTGATGTCATCACATCATCATGTCCGTGCATCACTATTACAACTGCACTATAAAAAAATAGCTGTAAGTTAACAGTATTTTGTGATTCACAAGTGTTTTTTCATTTGTTTACGGGTGCAAATAGCATTATGGGACCTTGATCTTGTTGAATCTTTTATTGAAATTATATTAGTTTGAAATAATATAATGTATAAGAAATTATTTATAAGGATACGTTGTTTTTGTTTTAATTAACTGTTTATAACAAGGTTTTTTGTATTGTAATATATAACACCAACCCAGACAATATATCACTTTTGTCACAATCATTACAATCATCTAGTCCATACAGATTGCTGGAGAACTACAAATCTGTCACCAAAGAAACTATAAATCCTGTCATGCACCACACACTCACACCTGTTCCGGTTCTTCTTTGATTACACACACACACACAGCTGGGAGCTGCTCAAAGAGTGATTACATGGACCATATATACAGAATACAAACACAGAGACAAACACAAAGAGTCTCTTCTATTAAACTCTTGTGTTACAACTTTAAACTATTAAAAATGTTAATAAAAGTCACTTTTTCAAACTTTTCAGGGTTAAAGCTATTGGAAGAATGATCACTGTCCCATAATGCAATTCTAAAGCATAAATAAAAAGGGGAAAAATCAAAAACATGAATAAAAAAAAAATGATCTTTTTTACAGTGTGTCCATGTTGCATTGTAACTATTAATTTGACAACTGATTAATATTAATTGATCACATGTACTATATGGGTAGGCTTAGGTTTAGGTTAAGTTGCATGTCATTATACATAATTATTTGTAATTACTATAGTATGTACATGGAAAATGTGTAATGGACTGACTATATACATCTACTATAATTAATAAAAGTCATCTGATTTTTTTTATATAGTAGGTCTCTAATGCTCACCCAGCCTGCATTTATTCGACCATGAAGTAAAAAGGAACTTTGTAAAATAATAAAATTTGTAAAGCAACTGTTCATATTTGATGATTATTATTATTATGATTATTTTTAAAATGCAGTTTACATGTTTGATGCAAAAGCTTTTTTATTGTAACATGATTCTTCAGAAATGATCATAATATGCTGATTTGAAGTATTTCAAGTAAATATTTTTGTGGAAACCAGTGCACACTTTTTAGAGGATTCTTTCACTGACAGAAAGATACTTCAAAATAACTTTTAAAAAAGAAATACTCTTTTACCGTTGAAAATACAAATGTCTGTACTAATCATTTATTCTGTACTATCCTGTCAATTCATTCATTTATTTTCCGCCTGCTTAGTCTCTATATCAGAGGTCGCTACAGTGGTATGAACTGCCAACTATTCCAGCATATGTTTTACACAGCGGATGACCTTCAAGCTGCAAAACAGTACTGTAAAACACTTATACACACTCATTCACACACTCTTATACACAACAGACAAATTAGCTTATTCAGTTCACCCACAGCGCATGTCTTTGGACTTTGTGTCCTTTTCAAATAAAAACTAGTTTATTTTAAGGTTTCCACATTGCATTGTAACTATTCGTAATATTACTTGCATGTACTTAATATACTTACTATATAGGGCTAGGTTTAGGCTTAGTTGAGTGGAATTATGCATAATTATTGTGTATATATATATATATATATATATATATATATATATATATATATATGTGCATAATTCCACTCAACTACGTAAATATTAATGTAAATACAATATGTAAATACTATATTTACATGGGGACTTGTATAACAGACATCTGGCCATAAAGTGCTGCCCAATTTTTGTTATGGACGAAATACATGAAATATATTTTTGTAACAATATAAATGTCTTTACTGTTAATTTCAAACAATTTAATGCATCCTTATTGAATAAAAACTGCTTTAAGTGTCGACTGGAGGATGGGATTGTGGAGAAAAAGAAACGGCATAATATACCAAGAGAGAAAAGGAAAAAATAAAAATAAAAACGAACTCCTCTTTCATGCTTGGCATGCCAGTGAAGCATCATGGGTGACTGTGCACAGTTGGAAGTTAACAGCTAAAGCATGCAGAGAGTGAATCTCACCCTTCTTCGCTTATTTCCATTTTTTTATTCTGAATCACAAAAAAAAAGTCCAATTTGTACTTTGGAGAAACAATTTGCAAAGCTAACCCCAAAGTCTGTGTCTGTGGCCAGACTTGAAAATCTTATGTCGGAAATGTGAGTTTGTAAACAAGGAAGGCGGCCTTGCTAAAATATTGCCAACAGGCATTAGAGCCAGTGCAGAAAGCCAGAATTGTGCAAGATAGTGGAAAAAATTGCTCATACTTCTACTTGGCCATTCTCTTTTAATTCTCTGTAATAATTCAGTTCAGAAACCAGAGCCAGCAGAATCATTATTGTTTCAAAGCTTACATCTCTCTTTACACTGTCAAGACAATGCATTTAAAGTACTCCGTTTAGCTTTTTACATTTTTATCTGACCTTGGACATAATACTTTCTTAATACATAAAACTTTCAAATATCAAAGTGCAAGAAAAAAAAAAAAAGTTCAAAAATAAATAAATCAATTCTGAAGTGCCTAAAAAGGGTTATCAGTAATTCCAGTCTAGTGCTGAGTTCACACCATATGCCAAACATCACATCGCTCACTCTAGATTGTTCACGTGACTAAATTAACGTTTGGTGTAACCCAGCATACTTCCTGCACAAACCTCTGTATGTTCATTACAAAAAAAAAACTGGATGTCCATGAAGATCATTACAGTTGGTATTACTGTTCTTGCAAAGCTCGGAGAAAGCCTCTGACTTTGTTTCCAGCTGTAAGTGGTCGACATTTCACAACAGACTGGACCATCTGACCAATCAGAGGGCAAGTTTTAGAGAGACCATGAATCAACATTTTAAAATCTGTGTAAAATCAAATTTTACTTAGTTTATTTTGCTAGCGCACATTGTTATTCATTAGATGAACAATAAATAATTGCAAGTTAATTCACTGATTTATTTATTTTTGTTTGAGTAATCTTCAATCAATCTGATCATTTGTTTCTGCATTTGGAGCGTCAGTCCTTGTCTGATTACATAAGTTTAACGACTTCAGCCACAAAATTCTTAACCACGCCCCATTACCGTTACTTTGCTATGAGGGAACAATGTGGAAAAAGAAAGTCACGCCCCCTACTCAATTTTCAGTTTCAGTTGGAAGTAGATCACCATACTGAGATAAAAGTCTCAGTAACTTCTGGTTTGCGAGTTTAAGACATGCTGCAACGAATGTTATAAGAATGGATGTAAACTTATTGAGGGAGACCGATCAAAATACAAAGTTAGAACTTTACAAAATACAATTCAAGGACATTTTATATAGAACAAGTAGGTTTGAGGTGGTATAAAAAATGTACACATGGAAAAATAAAATACTACATATATACATATTGTACTATCATATTTAAAAATAATTTCATTTTAAATTTTGATAACAGTTCAAGATTATATTGCTTCATACTACAAATGCAGCAATTTGGTTAGAGTGCTGCATGGCCTGGGTCACAATACTGCACTAAAAAAAATATTCATTGGATTTACTACTTTTTTTAAAGGTAACTGGTTGCAAACCATTTATTTGGGCTGAATTTAAACAAACAAATTAAATTTTGTAATGTCGACTTCATTTGTTTGTATTGCTTGCAACCAGTTACCTTAAAAAAATGTGTAAATCAATTTAATATTTTTTTTGTATGTTTATCCAATGCAAAATCTTAGGACTTTAAACACTTTTCAAGTGTGAAAGAATTTATTTTTATTTTATTTTATTTTTAATAGGAGGAATGATAGCAATAGCAGACAACCTCTTGACTCAAATGGGAAATTCGGTCATTACAGAAGACCATACAAGTGCACAAACACACAAACACACACACACCAGATCCAGCAAGCATCTGTTCAATTACACAACAACACTCCAAGTCACTAATAGAGTCCAGTGATCAGCCAGAATCCGGGACGGATGTGTTCCCCCAGCTGTGCTCCTCAGAGCCGTTTTCAGTTTGAGCTCAATTTGTCAGAGCACTTAAAAACAGGCAGAAAAAAAAGATGCTCAAGAAGTCTAAAAAACGAGTGATTAAACAGCATTCAGATGAACTGTACGTTAAAAAGGCAGACTTATAAAAAGACAGGCGCAGAGTCTGGCAAGAGGAAAGACATAAGTAGCGGTGATATAAAACGAGGACAAAGTTCAGCGCTCAGTGTGAGAAGACACTTTGAGAGAGAGTCGCCAAATAGACCCTCAGTCAACAAGACAAGTATATCTCATTATTTGTGCTGGCATGGCAGCTGGGTCCTTTTTCTGCACAGCCACTGACAGTAGTACACACTAAGACCCGGACAAATCTTTCCTAAAGCTGTTCAGATAGACATTTTAGTCATTTTATAATAAATGTAAACTGAGAATATAATTTTTCATGAGGCTTTTTAGATCACGGAAAGTAATTACTTCACAGTTCAAAGGTTTGCTCGGTAGATTTTAATATTTCTATTTCATAATTAGAAAGAGCAATGTCTTGAAGAATATTCCCTTTTATAATAACAGATTTCTATTTTAATACATTTGAACATGTTATTATCCCTGTTGTGGTGTTGCTGTATTTTAAGCACCGTCTTTAGTGTAACATAATCCTGCATGGCTTATTTTCATATGACAAGTTGGTGCTCATGAAACATTTCTAATTATTACCATTTTTGTGAAAACAGAATTTGTTTTCCCCCTGATTTCTTTGATGAACTGAAATAACTGCGTTTATGATGCAAGCTGAGATTGCATCACTCAGCGATGCAATGTCAGACACAATGCACTCAATGGAGCAAGTGACGTAACACTGTAAGAAGATATTTCTGTAGATGGATGGCATTTCATGTCACATTCAGCCTTATAATCTTATAGTTTGAGCAAAATCAGCTGTTTTGTCATCACTGTAGACATTACAATATAGAGAATCATTCAAATACCAGCTCTAAATGATGTTGGTGAATTAGTAACGGCTTCTGCTGTTTTGACGTCAGCTGCAGATGTGAAAGAATATTGGAAGAAAGGAGTTCCTAATTCAAAAGGGTTTTTAGACTGTCTGTGTTTGATTTTCTTATTTATATACACGATTGTGCCGTCAAGGCCTGCGGCCTCGTGTCACTGCACGCCTCCCGCCAGTGTTGACATACAGCCATAATCGCACTGCTACTCGTGTGATATTGCTCTATATATATATAGGGGAAAATAAATCTTGAACTTGTTACCATTTTTCACAGGAAACATATTTCTAAAGGTGCCGTTGACTTGCTGTTGTTACCAACCAAAAAAATCCATATACAAAAATGAAAACAAATCTAATTAAAGTTTCAAACAGTGATGAAAGTGACCTTGCAGCCAGGCTCATCACCACCCGGTGGCCTTAGGATGATAGAGAACAGAGGACAATAATAACTTAAGCTGATATTTGTTTTTATTTATTTTAAATCTGAGAAAATCAATGATTTATGCCAAACTTCCTTCTGCCAGCAGGTGGCGCTATGACTGTGATGCAATATTGGCATGTAGATGTCTTCAGGTGAGGAATCTCATTGAAGTTGAGCTGAGTTGGCTGAGTTATAAGTACTTCCTCCTCCATGGTGAAGCACTGAACTTTGTCAGTCCACCACGGACAAACGGCGAAAACTCTAGATCTTCACAATTTAGCATCACAAAGGCCTCTGGACTAAACTAATAGAACATGGATTTGATGTGATAAAATTTGTAGGAGGAGTTTGTTACACTGTTAAACATGCCATTTCCTGTTGCCAGCAGATGGCACTATAACTGTAACTGGATATTGGCATGTAAACGTGTTCAGTTCAGGACTCAAACGGGATATCAAACGTGTAGATTTTGAGGCAGATTGGACAATGCATGCCTGAGCGCTAACAACTTCTTGTTTTGTGGCGAATCGTCAATGTTTGCAAGGCTGCCACAGACACGCCCTTTAGATTTTTGTAATTTAATGTCGCCAAGGCCTTTAGATGAAAACACCCAATTCTGGTGTTGATCTGATCCCTAGGAGGAGTTTGTTAAAACACAACGCCTGGAAAAGGCAAAAACGGCATTTTTACGGCAGAGGAAGTTTAAAATATCTGACTTTCTGTTATGTTTGAGATTTCGCTCCAAGAGACTTTTTTTTTTTATAGGTTTTGGCATGTTTGATATGTGTGACAATTTTCATATGTGTGCGTGAAACATAGCTTGGGGGCCAGTCCCTCAAATGTGTATAGGTGGCGCTGTCGAGTGATTTTACCCCACTAACTTCTGAAACCTATAACAAACATACATTTTTGCCACTTCTGGGGTATGTGCAAAGTTTTGTGAGTATTCAGGCATGTTTAGACCCTCAAAATCATAATTCATTGTTGAGAAGAAGAAGAAGAAGAAGAAGAAGAAGAAGAAATTCCATGGGGCCTACGCACCGTTTCAGTGCTCTGTCCCTAATTAGTTTATAAATTAAGTAATGCGCAACAAAATGAAATGATGCAGGGAAAAAGTATTGAACATATGAAGAAAGGGAGGTGTAGAAAGGCAGTGAAAGCCCAAACATCAGTTGAAATCTCTCATTATTTCTTCAGCAACCCTCTGCACTTCCTCATTGTAAATGAATATTAGCTGCTTCAGTCCAACATCTACATTAGTAGGATGATGAAGATAAAACCAGAGTGGACATTCCAGCAAGACAATGATCCAAAACACAGCCAAGGAAACTCTCAAATGCTTTCAGAGAAAGAAAATCAAGCTGTAGAATGGCCCAGCCAATCACCTGACTTGAATCCAATAGAAAACACAAAATAAAGCTCGGATTTAAACGACAAGACCAAGAGAACCATCAGGATTTTTAGACTCTGTTGAAGTCTGTGAAAAACTCTCACCTGAGTAATTCATGTGACTTCATTCACCATATGAGAGGTTTTTTAAGCTGCCTTAACAAAAAAATCCTTTTATATAAAGCAATTAGTAATAATTCTACATTGTAATATTCTTTTATTTTACTTTTGATTTGACTTTACCATACAGGTCAGGAATTACATTGTATATTCCAGCCCCATATGCAGTTTCAAGACACCACAACTCATTCTTCCCAAAGAAGCTAAATTAAACACGGCCAAACATATTTTTAGAGAGCATAAGAGGATTTAAAGAGACTTTTAATCCTAATGCAGACGACAACATACAGCACTGCGAAACCATCGTTTAATACAGAAGGTCCGTGATTTCCAAAGCCTCGCTCCTGTTTGCTCACTCCATCCTCATATTGGGAGTCCCAGCAGAAGTGAGATAAAGTCTACATTTCATTTCCTGTGGCGCAGGTCACAACAAACACCGAGGACAGATGTGTGACTCACTCCATCTTCCTGTCAAATGTTTATCTCCTTCCTCAGCAGAACACAGGTGGAGAACGCAGTACACTACAGGTGGATGACAATCTCAAAGCACTCTGTATGATAAAGTGTTTCGCAGACGGAAGCTCATTATTTCCTAGTTTCTTTAACTGTCTGTTTAGAAAAGAAAAACTAGTTTGTTTGTAAAACCAAAATGGCCACCATTTTGTTTTGTTTATAGTGGTGTCACAATGTACTGCCACTGATAACTACAATAGTAAATTAAAATGTTGTTATGTTAATTAGGGATGTCAAAATAGACAGAATATTTGCTATAACCATGATATTTACAAATGAATAGTATATATATATATATATATATATATATATATATATATATATATATATATATATATATATATATATATATATATATATATATATAAAATACACAATATACACAATCTCAGTCCTGGAGGTTCTGTGTCCCGCTGATTTTAACTCCAACCTCGCAGTTGTGTTGAGGAAAGTTGGAGCTAAAATCTGCAGGACACTGGAACTGCAAGACTAGAAATGCAACAATTAATCAATTTCACAATTAACTGCGCTTTAATTCATTATGGTTAATTAATCGTACAGGCTTCTTAACACAGCATTTCTGTTGCATGAAATGAAACTGCTGCACCTAAGTTATGCTAACTGTGCCCTAGCATCTGAGATTATACACCAAGACTAATATGGACACACACTGGATTAACTATGGCTGAGACACCTTGCAGCAGTGGATCATTCACATATCGCGTCGAAGTTATAGGGAGTGATGCGCAAGCAGCACGCAAGTGGCTCGACATGCTCATGCCTTCTGGGCGCACACAGTTGAAAATATCTCACACTGTAGTGGCTTTTAGTCCAATGTAAACAAAAGATCTGTTAGACAAATATATATACACAGATGATAACAACCGTTCATTGAAATACTTAGCTAATTTATAGCTTAGATTTATATTAGACAAATACTACAATTTTATTTATTCCTATGTAAAATTATTACTTATGTTTAAAATCAAAAACTTTTTTCACTCATTTTTAAGCCCAAAAAGAGAAATTGACATTTGTTTGTTTTTTATTATTATTTTGTGCTCTATTATTTAGTTACATAGTTATATTTTTGATTAAACTGGACATAATAAGCTTTACAGGCCACTGAACTTTTGCATGCATTTTGTTACTTGATGCCAAACAGCCCCATCGAACAGAAACTTTGGTCAAGTGTGAAATCTATATTTAGTAAACACTACAGTTGTCCCCAAACTGCAACACAAACAAAACACGTATTTTTTGTAACTTCACTAAAGTCCAAAGATTATATATTCTTATAAAATGTTTGGATTTACATTTCATATAATTTTATAAATACTTATTATCTGATTTTCAATCTTGTTCTGGTAAAGCACTTGCTGACATGACAAATGTTTTATTTCTTTTTGAAAGCAATTATGCCTACATAGCAGAATTTTTAAGTTGCTAAAAAACATTTTTAGCTTGAAAAAAAAAAAAAAGAAGACTTAAATTACATGTTAAACATGATGGCGTTAATCTGTCAAAAATTCTTGCTTTCGGTTAACCAGGAGCACTGAGGTCGACTCGAGCACAGTATATATGTTTGATACTGAATAGTTGTTTTTTAAAACACACACACACAGCTTTGTTTTTTGTGAATTCTGGAGACATCACATAGGTTTCCGTTGTTTCTATACTGTACAAACTTTATTTTCTATAGACCATTTCGATGCGGTGATGTCATTGACCTATGAACATTTTCAGCTTGTCATCAAACTGTTTCATAACTCTTACAAGAGGTGCTTCAATCATAACGTAACGTTAAAACAACTGTCGTAACATTATTTATCAATATGTGGACTTTTTGGGATTTTCGGAAATACATTAGGACCATTGTTATTGTTTACATCTCTCAAAATGGTCTATTTTCTCAGCCCAACCCTACACTTAACCCTAGCAATTACAGGAAACTCTTTGCAGTTTTACTTTCTAAACAAAGCTCATTCTTTATGATTTTTGCGTCTTTTGAGAAATGAAGACATGTTTTCATAATTCACCACCTTTTTCTAATACCTGTGTCACCCATGCCATTATACACATTTCAGTCCTAATAGGTCACAAACACGCACACATTAACAATGACATACTGGAAACCTGTCAGGGTATATTAGTATAATGCAGTCTGACTGTAAAACAAAAACTCTGAAATGCTCATTTGCCGTTTTGGTAAACACACAGAACATGTGTAAAAATGGGTGCAGAGAAATCCTCCTCCGGGGTATAATTTCCCCTATAGTTTCCTCTGAATGTGAGGGACGAGAAACAGCGGAGGGGTTATTTTAAACCCATCTGCTCTCAGGGAGCTTTAATCTTTGTTGAGTTTCCATTTCCATTCCACCTCAGTGACCCTGTGCGTCTCCTTCAGGTCTCAGGTCAATGAAGCATTGACTGCGCCGAGAGGCCCCTGGGCCCTGCGTTTGCGAAAACATATTTAAGCATAATGACAATAATTATTCTCTGTAACGGACAGATCATTATTTATTTATAGCGATGATGAAGGGAAGGCGATTGGAGCAGACGGCTCGGCGGCTGATGGATACTCTTCCGACGTTCTCCGCAAAAAGAGGAGGCGTAATCCAATGAGCGGAGCCCGCTGCTCATCAGCGCTCTGACGGATGACGAATTAGCCGCTGTTTGATTCGACTTCGATTGCTTACTTCGAGAGACTTTGTCATGCAGTGAGAGAGAGCTGGGTTTGATGGCTTAGCTTGGCTTAGCTCTTTAGCGTGCCGTCAATTCTCGAAGGCAGCACTGTGAATTTCACCTTAGAGAACTCCCTTTAATCATTGTACACTCTGACGGGGTAACTATAGATGGGACGTTCTTCATCAGAATTTATGGCTAATGATAAAGTAATTAGCTTTTGGGATGACCCTGTAAATTGTGTTGACATTTCATTTAGCCTCAGCTTTGCTTGAAGCTGTCACTCATTAGATAGAATTTCAAAGGTGGATAATTCAAATTTTAGGGGAAAGGGACTTTAGTCTTAATTTTAAATCAACATAAAGTGGTTTAGTCTAGCCAGTCTGATTTTGGCAAGTTGTTAGGCAACGTTAGGCAAGTTGAAATAGCCTAAAATCACTATAAATCCATCAAAATCCGTCTATTCTGGATGTTACCAGGAGTTTTGAACATAAACACTGATAAAATGAAACACATTGATAGCACAATGTTCATTCATTCATTTTCCTTCAGCTTAGTCTTTTATGTATCAGGAGTCGCCACAGCGGAATGAACTGCCAACTATTCCAGCATATGTTTCTCAATTCGGGGAAACACCCATACACTCTCGCATTCACATACATTCATTCACTATAGTCAATTTAGTTCATCCAATTCACCTGTACCAAACGTCTTTGGATTGTGGGGGAAAGCGGAGCATCCGGAAGAAATCCATGCGAACACAGGGAGAACATGCAAACTCCACACAGAAATGCCAACTGGCCCAGCCAGAACTCAAGCCAGAGACCTTCTTGCTGTGAGGCGACAGTGCCAGCTGCCGATAGCACAATGTCCAAAATCTATTTTAAAATAACATTGCACATTAAATAATTATAAACAAATTAATGAATTAATATAATGAATTAAATATAATATATTAATTTATCAATTTTAAATTAGTTTAAAATTAACATTTTTAATTAAATTTAATTTAATTTGTTTAAATTTTTCAATTTTGTTTATCAATTTTGATTTTAAAATATAGTTAGTATTAATATTAAATGCACCTATTAAACATATAACCTTACATTTTGTTGATTTCCAATGAAAATCTAATTATAATAACTATGTTAATAATTTACTATAAAGCATGAATAAAATATTTATGCAGCTGAAGGCAAATTTATTAGCCTTTTTTTACATGTTTGCCAAGTGATGTTTATTGGAGCAAAAATTGACAATATTTCTTTTTTTTTTTATTCTGCAGAAAGTCTTGTTTCTTTTATTCTAGCTGGAATGAAAGCAGTTTAAATATTTTTTAAGAAATATACTTTCATATCATTTTTAATGGCTATGGAACAAACAACTGTTGTCCAATGATATGCCTAATTAACCCTATTTGCTTACTTAACCTAATTAGCATAGTAATTTAGATTGCACTTTAATCTGAAAACTAGCATCTTGCAAAATAACTAGTAAAATGGTATAGCACTGTCACCAAATTAGTTATTAGAAATTAGTTAATAAAACTACCTGACAAAAGTCTTGTCGCCTATCCAAGTTTTAGGAACCACAAATAATAGCTTGACTCCTAGTTGATCATTTGGTATCAGAAGTGGCTTATATGAAAGGCAAAGGCCTCTAGATTACATTTATTTTACCAATATAAAATATGATCATGCCTTCATTTTTAATTATTTAATTAGGACAGTAAGGTCTGATTTTGCTTAGACAAAAGTCTTATCGTTTAACAGAAATAATGTACAGTAAAGAATATGAAGTCATGGTGCAGTGGAAAAAGAATTAATATTGTGTATGGCTCCCATGAGCTTGGAGGACTGCATCCATACATCTCAGCAATGACTCAAATAACTTAATAAAGTCACCTGGAATGGCAAAAAAAAGTGTTCTTGCAGGATTCCCAGAGTTCATCAAGATTCTTTGGATTCATCTCAAATACCTCCTCCATCTTACCCCAGACATGCTCAAAAATGTTCATGTCTGGTGACAGGGCTGGCCAATCCTGCAGCACATTGACCTTTGCTTTCAGGAACTTTGATGTGGAGGCTGAAGTATGAGGAGCGCTATCCTACTGAAGAATTTGCCCTCTCCTGTGATTTGTAATGTAGTGGACAGCACAAATGTCTTGATACCACAGGCTGTTGATGTTGCCATCCACTCTGCAGATCTCTTGCATGCCCTCATACTAAATATAACCCCAAACCATGATTTTTCCTTCACCAAACTTGACTAATTTCAGTGAGAATCTTGGGTCCATGCTGGTTCCAATAGGTCTTCTGCAGTATTTGTGATGATTGGGATGCAGTTCAGTAGATGATTCATCTGAAAAATCTACCTTCTGCCACTTTTCCAAATAATCATCTAGAAGTCAAGTTATTATTTGTTGCTATTACAATATGGGATCAATGACAAGACTTTTGTTAGGTAGTGTATAATGTTTAAAAATGTGTTCTCTTAATAAAAAGAAGCACAACAGCGCTTAGACATATCAGAAAAAGAATTACAATCTCACAGGAGAGCTAATAATTTTGTCTTCAACTGTAAATTAATCATTTATAATTTAATAACAAAACATAATAAATAAAACATTATTCATTATTATACTTTCCTTGCCAATAATTACAAAAGCCTCCATTCTGCTACAATAAAAGATAATCCAGCATGTTGATTGGACGGGAACATTTCACCTGGTGCTTCTGAACTAGATGAGGCACATTCTGCGTTCAGACGCACTGGTCATTCCTCACTCTAACTGGCACATAACACTAGCAGGTGTCAGAGTCCCAATATGATCCTAGCACAATTTGTCCCTGGAAGCTCATCCGTAGAGAGCCAATTGGAGTTTTTATGGTCAGCTAAAGAAGTCGTTTTCTGCTCCTTGTTACAGATATTGTTGGTGGGATATAGGTAGAAGAAATAGATCCTCAATCATAAGAGCAGACGTGAGTTTAAATGGCTCAAAGCTGCAGTAAATGAGGTAGAAAAATAGCAGATTCTGCTTGGAAAGCTGCGTTCATTTACACTCCTGCCAGAAGCGTATCTTCTCTCCAACTGACAAAGCTGTCTGTCAGCTAGTCTCCTACTGACACAGATCTCTCCCTTCTACATTACAAATGATAAATGAAATAAAATAAAATAAAAATATTTAATGTAAAAAAATCTAATAAAATATAAAGAAAATAAATATTAATAAAAGAAATGTAAAATATACGCAAATGCAAATATAAAACACAAAAAAAGACAATATAAATAAAAAATGTAATTAAAAAATAAATAAAATAAAGTAAAAATCGATAAAAGTATATAAAAAGATAATCTAAATAAATAAAATAATAATAAAATAAGTACAATATAAATATAAAAAATACAAATAAAATATATTAAAATTAGAAAATGAAATCAAAAATAATTATTGAATAAAACAATGTAAAAAATTTAATGTATGAAAAGAAAAGCTAAGAAAAATAAATAATAAAATAAAATAGTCAAAAAATACAAAATAAATGCAAAATAATAAAATAGAAAATAGAAGAAAATAAAATATAATAAAATTTAACAAAAAATATATCAAAAAATAAAATCAAGTAAAAATATATAAAACATTAAATAAAAAAACGTAAAGGGAAATAAAGTAAAACAAAAAGAAAAGAATATACTAATGAAAATATTTGTAAAAAAAACGTATAAAAAATATAAATTTATAAAAAATAAAAAATAAAAATAAGTAAATTAAAGAAATGTAAAAAATAAAAAATATAAAACAAAAAACTAAATATAAAAAGATAATAAATGAACTTAAAAAATAAAATAAAGTAAAAATATATAAAAGTATCTAAAAAAGAAAATATAAATAATAAATAAAATAAATAATAATAAAATAAATAAAACATAAATGTAAAAAATCCAAATAAAATATATTAAAATAAAATGCAATAGAAAATAGAAGAAAAGAAAATATAATAAAATAAAACAATTAAACAAACAAATAAATAATAAATAAAAATATATATATATAAAAGATTAAATAAAACAAAGTAAAATAAAATAAAGTAAAAAGAAAAGAAAAGAAAAGAAAAGAAAAATGAAAAGAAAAAAAATATAAAAATATAAAAAATAAAATTAAAGAAATGTAAAAAATTAAAAAATATATAAAACAAAAAAGAAAATATAAAAAATTAAGGAAAAGTTTTGTTTTTTTTATAAAACAAAGTGTGTATATATATATATATATATATATTTATTTTTTTTTTATTTTTTTTTTTCCTCATTTTCTTTTCGGCTTAGTCCCTTTATTAATCTGGGGTCGCCACAGCGGAATGAACCGCCAACTTAACCAGCATTTGTTTTATGCAGCGGATGCCCTTCCAGCTGCAACCCATCACTGGGACACTTATTCACACACACATACAGTCCAAAGACATGTGGTACAGGTGAATTGGCAAGGCTAAATTGTGTATGAGTGTGAGTGAGTGTGTATGGATGTTTCCCAGAAATGGGTTGCGGCTGGAAGGGCATCTGCTGCGTAAAACATATGCTGGATAAGTTTGCGGTACATTCTGTTGTGGCGAACCCAGATTAATAAACGGAACCTAGAAAAATGCCGAAAAGAAAATTAATTATTGAATATATATACATACATACAATATAAATGTAAAAAAATCCAAAGAAAATATATATTAAAATTAAAAAATGTCAATAAAAATAAATATTGAATAAAACAAAAGTAAAAAAATATTAAACTAAAAATATCTAATAAATAACATTAAGTAAAAATATATAAAACATCAAATAACACAAATTAAAGTAAGATAATATTAAATATTTTTTTTAGATATATAATTTCTGCCTGTACCATTTATGCTTCCCTTTTTTTTTGACACACACATATACACAGTTATCACTGAACATCATTCCACTGTCTCTTAGTGGTAATCCCTGTGTAGCTCTATTCTCTGGAGGAACTGGACCTGAAAGAACTCATCATCTCTGGCCAAAGGCACCTAATGCAGAGGGTCAAAGTTGCCAAGTAATTAACCAAGAGACACATACTCACAGACTGCCACCCGCCATCACACAGATGGAGGAGCATATTTCCGAGACAAACAGACTAATGGAAAAACCCTCACATCATTATACTTTCACAAAAAGCAGTTGTTTTCTTCACACCCCGCCATACAATATAACACCATCACAAAATGTGATATTCATGCACATGTATGAGAAAAGATGCACTTCTGGGGCATGAATGCAGAATTATGTAAGACTTTTACCCCTCGGGTTGGATTTGGACATGCTCTACCGATCCTAATCCAAACTTTTGACACTTGAGGAGATTATACAGAGCTGTCTGCAGCATGGGAAAAAAACTTCAGGTTATGCCAAACCAAACTCCTCAATATAACAGCTCTCCTCGGGCATAAATACAGCTCAGATGACAAAAAGTTTGACAGCCTTAAAGCAAATCGAAGCATCTCATCTGCTAGAGGAAAAAAACAGGTAATGCTGCAAGCACTGCAAAATAGTTGATACTGACTGTTTACTAGGTATGTTTAACTGATTTAAATCAGCCAATCGAATATCGGTAAATCAGTGTATTTTGGCATGTAGCTGTGGTCACGACAATCAGCTGAAGTTCAAACTGATAATCAGTTTAGGCAAGAAAAGATGATTAAAATGACTTTGAATCTGGCATGATTGTAGGTGTCAGTGGAGTGTTTCAAAAACTTCTGACATGCTGGGATTTTGTCACACAACCATGGTTGGATTTATTAAAAAAATGGTCCAAAAAATAGTAAATAATCCAGTGAGTCACAGTTTTGTAAGTGAATATGACTTGTATGTTAAATACAGTATGTGATACAGAATTGCTGGGTCAGACCTAACCAATAAACGAGGTAAGCAGCCGCTTAGGGCCCTGGAGAATTAGGGGGACCAAGCAATGGCAAGAAACCTGTACTAATAATATAGTTTTTTATATATATATTTTCGATCATATGTTGTAAAATCATTAAGATTTTAACGTTATTACTTTTTTTCCAAAACCACGGATCCCCAATGAATAATTAATAGTTGAAAATTCCTGCTTTCTGTGCTGATGAGAGCTGTGAGCTTGTTAAGAGAGGGCCTGCTCAAATAAAAGAACATTTCCCAGTGAACAGTGACAGCAATTATTCATATAATTCATATGTGAAATGGTGAAAAGATTAGTTTGACTGACTGTGAATTACATTTGAAATATGGCTAATTAACTAGCCTAGCTAGTTTATGAACTTGTTTATTTTCTTTATTTATAGTATTTAATTTTACATTAAGAAGATGAAGTTTCCACTTTAAATTAGTGTTGCCACAATACTGGAATTTGGTACGAAACAATAAAATAAGTAATTAGTATAAAAAAATTGCGTTTTAAAGCTGCGATTCATCAGTGGATAGCTCGTATGTCAGCTTATAGACAAATCAGTTGATCGACGTGACTTTAAAATGCTCCAGTGTCCCTGTATCTGTGGTTACACTCAGTAAACAGCGGTGAGTTCGGTGAACTGAGGGTCTTCACAGCCAATCAACACAATGGCAAATCAGCAGTGTTTAAGAACGTGCTCAACAGTGCTCAAATGTTAGTGGTAAATGGGCGTTTTTAAAATTCCAGTATCGACTGGTACCGAATTCCAGTATTGTGACAACCCTACTTTAAATATAGGCCTATTTCAACCAAGCGGCAACCTCCCACTCTCCCTCGTGAAGCCAATACAGAAGTACTTAAAACTGCAATTCATCGACTAGCCTTTGGGGGCTGGCTCCAGGAAATCCAGATGTTTTCTGACTGCAATGGTTAATTGGCCAAATTTACAGCTGATAAAAACATGTTTACAGCCTGGTACAAAAGATGGTTTGGTGCATATAACTAATATTACTCTTTATGACAATTTTGAGGGTGGTGAATGTTTTTTAGAACTCATCGTTTTTATTAGGTTTTGTTAAGTCTGCAAAATTAATGACGTGGCCACTTGAGTGACAGCTAGGTCTCGCTGCTCACTGTCTCGTCTCCTCAGCTGATTCCGGCTGATTAGCCGCTGAACTTAGTGGCTCAATATATTACAACAGTGTTTTTAAAAGTCTAAACACTTTAATGACATAGTTCACAACTTGGTTCACATGTGGTCAGAACACAAACAAGTCGCAGGTAATGAAGTATTAAGCGTTTCTCCCAAAGAAAAGCCTGTCTAAGCAAAATGCTTGCAGGCGCCTGTAGCTCCACTCACGCTCCGCCTCTTTGCCCATGTTTGGTCCGCCACCCGGTTGGTGCGATGACACGTGAACAAACTGACGACAGTTGGCCCACCTACTTGTTACTTCATTTGCGCTCTTTAGAAACCTATGGGTGACGTCACGGATGCTACGTCCATATCTTTTACAGTCTATAATTTTAACATGCAGTTTATTCTCACACAAAAAAATCTACAAAGAAAAAAAAACATCTATAGAAAAAGAGAATGCTTTGAGTTTCATTGCTAGGAATCCCAAAGATCACCCTGGTAATTTGCATATACTGCCATGTATCACATTTTTTTATGGGGCTTTGTCATGCTTTTGAATAATTAAAGGGGTCATACACTGAAAAACCAAAATTCCCTTGCTCTTGTGGAATGCAAGAATTCATAGTACTATAAAAACATAGTGTAAGTTTCAGAACTCAACATGTTGTGTTTCCTCTAAAAAACAGCTTTTGAAGGCAATCTGACATAGCCACAGGTTCTGAAATGTTCTGCTCTATGATGTAACAGGGTGGATAAGCCCCGCCCTGCCTCTGCAGAAGAGTGACTCTAACTTCACTGCCTGTTTAGCCCTGTTAAAGTGCAAAACAGTTAGCCAATCAGCCAACAATCTTTAGACTACAATTAGATATGCCTATTCAAATGGAGTATTCTGATGATGAGTGTCAATAGCAGCACAAAACACTCTGTTTCAGTTTCTTCAACTCTCTCAAAGTTTAAGTAAAAACCTTGATTGCATTATAAGTGGACCTCAGAGAACAGAACAAAATAAAAAAAACTGAGGTAGTTCAAAAATTGGAAAAGCCACAAAACGGCATAAAATACAAGATAGCTCCAAGACTTGTTGTTGTTGTTAAAAAAACATAATAATGTGTTGTAGATGACGCAGTGACGCAGTAGGTAGTGTTGTCGCCTCACAGCAAGAAGGTTGCTGGTTCGAGCCTCGGCTGGGTCGGTTGGCGCTTCTGTGCCCCGTGTTCGCTTGGGTTTCCTCCGGGTGCTCCGGTTTCCCCACAGTCCAAAGACATGAGGTACAGGTGAATTGGGTAAGCTAAACTGTCTGTAGTGCATGAGTGTGAGTGAGTGTGTATGGATGTTTCCCAGAGATGGGTTGCAGCTGGAAGGGCATCCGCTGCGTAGAACATGTGCTGGATAAGTTGGCGGTTCATTCTGCTGTGGTGACCCCAGATTAATAAAGGGACTAAGCTGAAAAGAAAATGAATGAATGAAATGGATGAATGAATGAATGAATATGTTGTAAATTACATGTACTTAGGTTGTGTGCATGTATGTACAACACTTTGGTACAAATTGTGCTGTTTTTTAAGTACTTTTTTAAAGTACTTTAGAATTAAAGTTGAGTTGAGGCACACACAGAGACATAAATAAAACATGTTAGGAATATCTGAAATAATAGATTAGCTATTTTTCTCATCGACGAGTTGTTGGCATTTATGGTGTTTCAAGCTTACAAACTGTTATTAGTAGAGCGACGATGTACAAACAGTTTTGAGTCTCTCTGCGGCAAATATGAAAGTGAAACATTTTGTTACACTTTACAGTTGTTTACTGTACAGTTGCTGTTTTAATGTTTTTGACTGTTTGAACGCATTTAAATATATGTTTGCAGATATTTAAGAAACATGCTACAGTGAGGGAACACTGTATGTGAAAATTTTTTATGTGAAAATCAGGGCTAAAGTCAGTTATTCTCCTTTGAAAATGTGCATTCAGTATTGGAATGTCGGTCTTTGTTTTTTGTCTTTATAACTGACCCACTGCCATGATGTTGCCGAAGAATAAACTGTTTCTAAAATAGAACTTTCAGGTATCGATGTCGAAGGATGGTTAGGACGACAATATTCTTTTTATTGAATATCGTCACGTGTATAGGACACAGTGTAGGCTTGATAGTCAGGCACGCTCGAGCCTGTTAATGTTGTCAATCTGGCAACCTGCATTTGCGTGGAGTCGTCAGAGGAGGGGCAAGGTGGAAAAGCCCTCTGCAGTGTTTTGTATTTGGACTTAAATGCCTAGTTCAACCACTAGGTGTCAATCCTACATACTGCATCTTTATGCCCCTTGCGGCTACTAAAGGAATTGCAGCAATATCGATTGTCGAAATTTGGTGGAAACAACATTAAAGTATGGACTTTTTCAGTCTAAATGCAACTGTGTCCTAAATTTTATCTACTTATACTTGATTATGTATGCATGCATTCTGTATATCATGATATGATGTAAAACAGATGAAGAACAAGTATAATATATTGTATAGAAATGGAGCAATAGGGCGGGGGGCACTGTTGGAGAAAAGATCATTTGTCTCTATTTTTTTTTAATCTTTCTGAAATTGTTGTTTTGAGTAAAATGTCAATAAAAAAGATCAGAACAAAAATGCAACTGTGTCCTCAGAAGACTCTGTTGTCCTAGGACTATATGTGAGGAAAAAGGTATGGGTACCATTAGCCATCAGTTCACCTTCTGAGGCAAAATAAGCTAGAGGGAGATGCTTTTTGTTTTAATGTTGTGGCTGAAACCACTGAGCTGTCTATAAAAGCAGACTCTGAGAATCTACACACACCGCAGTTGAAAAAGATTAGTTTATGAGAAAAGATTTCAGCAGACTGAGTCACAAATTAAACCTAAAGGAGCTGGGTTTAATTTATTTACATAAGCGCATGTGGTGGATGGAAGGCTCTAATTACCTTCTCTGGGACAGAGATAAGACAAAGTACAAACAGAGCCTGAAACAGAACGAAGAGCCTATCCAACACATCAAAAGAGAAGGCATAACAAAGTAGTCCGAAGCAACAAGGAAACTTGACAGTAGTGGACAGATACAGGTGTTGAGCTGCAGAATTACACACACTCCACCAGCTTCAATAAAAACAAGGGAAAGAGGGAGAAAATGAATGTCAGTCATCCTCACAAATTTTACAGACAGATGAAAGGCTGAGTCGTGAGTGACAGAAGTCTATTTTCATGAATCGCACCCTCAGACCAGAAACAGAAAACCCATTTCTCTGTTCCCAGCGGTGCGCTGATGCTAGTCAGCTTGTGTTTAGTCTCAGAATTAGACATTGCGCCCACGGACCACCCACAGTCCCTTCACTGTCCATGTGATGCGAACTGCTCAATGCTCACAAAACCGGAAAATACTTTCTAGATACGGCAAGCTCTAATCAGATTCGCTGGCTTGTTTTTTATACAGTCTAGAATTAAAGTCATGTTAACAATGTTTGGCTGACTGCGGGCCCACGTTGATTAAATCAGACCAAGCACCAATAAAACCGAAAGGTCCTGTGAAATGCTTAAAAATATGCATATTTATTCAATGTTTGACATAATCTCAACCAAAATATGAAAAGAGGGTGGGAAAATAATGTAGCTCCTCCCCTTTTTTAAAAACAGCCATTAGCATTTTGTTTTATAACTGCTCTGCCAGTGAGAGTGGTTGAGTTGAAGCAAATTAAATGAAAAGCAAATGAGAAGCGTCTTGAAGGGGGCGGGGCATGTCAGATACTAGAGAGCATGTGATTGGTTATGATCTGATGAGGAACTGTAGTATGGGTTGACGTGAATAAAACTCATGAAGAAAAAGTTTGTCCATTTAGGCAGAATACTGACAAGTGACAAGCTTTACATGTTTATACATATCAGTTTAATATCATCTAAATGTGTATTTTGTCTAGCTTATAGATATCCCTAAAAAATAACAATACTGACACTAACATCTAAAAAAACTAAGCAAAATTTAATGGGACCTTAAATGAATTAAGTAAATATAAAGACTTTTACGTATACTGTAGGTATGTTTAATATAATACATGTTTTTCTTTTTGACTTTATATTGATTAAAATTTCTTGAAAGAAGTTTGTTAAATTTGACATAAAATGACAACATGTTAAAATATCAAACAATTGTCGGTGCAATAGCCTAGTGGTTAGCATGCTTAAATATGGTGCAGTAGCAGTTCAGGGCATCCCGAGTTTGAATCTCACTCTCTCTCTCCCACTTAGCTTCTTGTCTGAAATACTGTCCTATCCACTTAATAAAGGCAAAAAGGCCAAAATCAAATCTTAAAAAAAATTTAAAATAACAAACAATTACGTTTAAATTCATTTTAGACAAAGCAATACCAATTTTTTTTACTTTAATAAAAAGTTAAGGAAACCATATTTCACCCAGTTTTTTTCAATCACAAGAAAATTAAAAATGTTTTTTTTTTTATTCATATTTGTAAACATTTACATTTATAAGCATTTGTTATTTTGATACATTTTGAAATAGTGTGGATACATACACACACACACAGACACACACACACAATGATTTCCAAATAATTATGTGACACATTTGACTGAGAAGTCACATCTGCCATTAGAGGAACATATTAAGTTCCTTACGCTTTAACTACCTCACCAAGAAAAAAAATTGTTTGGATTGCATTGCTTAACTCCTAATGTTGCTAGTTAACACACTTAATGCATTTTCAACGCAACCATAATTTCTAAAATATCAGCCTCCACCAAATGGTTAGTATGTCGGTCTATGAAAAAAGTACTTAATACATATGAAAAATTTTAAAATATGAAGTGTAAGATACAAAAAATATGAAGTGTTATTTTAAAAAAATATTCAAAATAAAACTGTTTAGAATACTAAATCATCTTCATTTTTTGAAGTATGCCATAAAATATTTCAGATTCTCATTTAACATGCTTTCTTGTTTGTTTGTTTTTTACAATAAAACCAAAATCAAATGTAGTCGTGTAACAAGATGTTGTTTTTTTTCGTAAACCAACAATGCTGTGTGTGTATACCATTATTTAAAACAGTCATTCTTTAAATAACTTTAACAGTCATGATTTACCGTAAAACAGTAACAACATGGTCAATCGTTTGGTAGAGGGGCAGTCAAAAGGTTAAGACCATATTGAGTTATTCAAGGTGCATTTTTGGTAACACTTTATTTTCATTATTAAATACTGACTTATTACCTGCCTGATATTAAAATACCAGCTGTTTATTATTACTTATAAAGTACATAATCTGCACAGTCTTAATCAACATTCAACAATATCTAAGCCAAACTACTCTCATAATAACTAATAATAAGCAAGAAAGGCCATAGTTAATGGTTTGTTACTAGTGAGAATTGTTACTTAAAATAAAGGGACCAACATTTTCAACAATATTCCACATTATTCTCTTTTACATGTATTTGCGTGGCAGAACTTGGGCTCAGTGGTTAGCAAGGTCGCCTCAGAGCAAGAAGGTTGCTAGCTCGAGTCCCAGCTGGACCAGTTGGCATTTCTGTGTGGAGTTTGTATGTTCTCCCCATGTTCGAGTTCCTCCGGGTGTTCCGGATTTCTCCACAATGTAAAGACATGCGCTATACAATACAGTAGGTGAACTGAATAAACTAAATTGGCCGTAGTGTGTAAATGAGTGTGTATGGGTGTTTCCTAGTACAAATATCATGTCAACTGCTCTGGTCTCAGTGGGACCGCAGGCCATTTAAGGTCCGTCTAGGATTATGTATATTGAATATGTATGAAGACAGTTGTGCTTTGTCTACTAAATAAAGAAAATTTATTGATTTATGTTTAATACAAGCAAAACGTTGTATTGCTTTATGTTGGAAAAATGTTAATCGCGCCTTCATTGGACTTTAGTTGAGAAACCTTATAACATGTTTGGCTCTGGAAAAGCTCACATATATAATAAGGAAAAAATCCTCTGAGTGTTGTGATATCTGGAAGGTGTTTTTGAACTTCGAAGAAGCTTAGGAGGTCTGAAGTTGTGAAATGTGAATTGGTGCTTGATTAGATTTCTTTTTTATTTTAATGATTTTATTTATTTTAATATTATTATTATTTTCATTGTTTTCTAATAAGGATTATTATTTAATTTAGATTTTTCCCTAAACCTGTCTGGGGTAAGTTTTGAGTATAGGGGTTTGAATTATTGTAAAACCTTGAAAAAACTCAATAAAGACATGTTATACAAAGGCCCATCTAGGTCTGACTATATTCTGTCTGACTGTCTTTGTGGGAAAAGTAAGAAAAAGAGTGTAGATTGCGGTTTAATGGCTAGGGAAATAGGTATTAATGCGAAGTCTGGTTTAAAATTGAAACCCCCTGTTTTAGGTCTGCCTGGGGAAAAAGTGTCCAGCAATAGTGTAAGATCAAATTTGTTTGTGTGAACAGTCAGTGCGGTTCGGTCGGCAGAGGACAGACTCACAATTTGCACATTTCATATTTTGAGGATTTGTCACAGCAAGAGAGCATGTGCGCATGTTTGAGCGAGCGATAGCGCTGAAACGTAAAGCACACTGCATGCAGACCATGCCTCGTCACCATAGAAACAGGAAGGCAACATGACAATGACTCCATCAGGCTTATTGGAGCACAGCAGCAGAGAGACGGAAAGGAAAACAGGGGGGATGAGAGAGATGACAAAGAGCGCTAGATCATATGCTGACTTTCATTTTGAAGATGCCACACAAAAAAAAACACCTCTTTGGCTTTAGTAGAACATAAGGTTTGGTAACTGGGAGAAATGAAAATAAAAAAGAAACGATGAAAGAGAGAAACAGACATTAATTAAGAGATATGAGGGTGATGATGATGTCTTGTTTTGTTTTTTGTTTAATTTTTTTATTGCAATATGACTCTAAAAAATGATGATAAACATAACCACACTGTAAAAAAATGCGGGGTTCCACACAATCAATTTGTGTTGGGACATCATGAAGGAACTAAGTTAACTTATTAATGTTTACAAATTTAAGTGGATTAAACATGAAACAATTAAGTTTTCCACAAAAACTCTGTTTTGTGTTTGATTGTGTTGTTTCAGCTCATTTAAAATAATCAGCTTGTATAGACTTTGAATGGTGGACTTGAACAGACTTTAAATATGTCCTGGTTGTTAATTCACAGTAAAGTGATGACATCAGAACACAACTATTCATAATTCCGAAATTGAATTATATTGAAACAATAGAGGAACCACATTAAGTTCTATTTAGCATTTGTATAGTGTATATAGCACCTTAACCACCCTAAAGAACTGCTGGAGAAGCATCTTTATAGGTTCTATATAACACTTACATTTATTCTAATATGATTATAAGCTAAAGAACCACTGAGTAACCTTTTTTAGAGTGTACTGTAGTATCACAAAAATGACAGTAGCTCAAAAAAAGGTTACTCAGTGGTTCCTTAGCTCAGTGTTTCCCAACCCTGTTCCTAAAGGCACACCAACCGTCCACATTTTCAACCTGTCCCTTATCAAACACACCTGAATCATCTTATCAGAACATCAGAAGAGACTCCAAAACCTGAAGTTAATGGGTCAGATAACGGAGAGATCCAAAATATGTACTGTTGGTGTGCCTCCAGGAACAGGGTTGGGAAACACTGCCTTAGCTTATAATCATAGGAGAATAAATGTAAGTGTTATATAGAACCTATAAAGATGCTTCTCCAGCAGTTCTTTGGGGTGGTTAAGGTGCTTTATAGCACTATATACACTATACAAATGCTAAATAGAATTTAAAAAAAAATAGTATAGTAGCAGGTATATTTACTCAATAGCTACATTTGTTACAGAAATGATAAGTTATAAAAGCTAAATGTATTAACTAATCAAATAAAATGGTTACAACTTTTAGATAACATCTAAGTTGTTAAACATCATTAAAAGTGAGAATTTAACATCACCTAAGATCGGAAATGCTTTTCATAATTTAGTTTAGTGTACTAATATTAACACATTATTTTAAAGTGCTATTGAACAATAATATGCCTTCAAAAATCACCAGAACATTTGTAATCATTTGTTATCTCAGTCATGTCATGGGCCTCATTAACATGTGAAAGTGTTTATGCTAGAAAATGAATAGCCCAAATGTTTAAGCTACACTTTAAAAATATAGGATTCCACACAATTAATTTGGGTTATCCCAAAACAAATCTATTAAGTTAACAAGTTTAGGTGGATTGAACATAAAACAATTAAGTTGTCCAAACAAAATCTCAAGAATTGTGTTACTTAAGCTTGTTCTACATAAGTAGTTTGATCATCATTATTTCACAATATTTTACATTATGTGCATTTGTATTCGTTTAGCAGAAAATAAATCCAAAGTGATTTACAAGTATTATTTAAAAGCTATGACAAGTCTAAATTAGTTACATTTTTCAAGTTCACATGTCTACCTTATTGCTAATCAGAAGTGTAAAACTGAACAACAGGATGTGCACTACATAAAGCACACAACAAACAGTATCTAACGTGTCGTATGCAATATTAAACCCAACATCAATGGGACACGGATACCTAGAAGTGCGCTTTGAAGGGACAGGTAAACTCTGAGACCCATGAGTGAAGATAGCGGACAAAGCCAATGGCACTAAAACTGCCACAGAGCATCATGGGGGTTTTATTTAGATCTGAGCTGGCGCTAACATTTAAATGTCAGGTAAGGAGATGGAAGGACTTGTTGGCATAAAAGCCTGAGGATAAACGACAAATAGGAAGAGAGAGAAAGAGAGAGAGAGCGAAAGAGAGCAGGACAGGCAGTGAGAACTGGTCATGTAGCACCATCAGTTTGCTCTCACTGTCCATTTAAAAGATCATCTGAAAAGGCAGTGGGCGTTTAATATCTACGGCTTTTCTGCTCAAACAACTGCATTTCACAAAAATCGACTAAATGAAGCAAGGCCTTTATTTTAAAAGCAAAAATGTCTGATGCTTTTATTTAAGCTTTACATTTTAAGAGGTCATATCATGCTTGTTTTAATGAATTTTCCTCAAGGTCTACTTACTATATTATTCAAACACTAAAAACAGTCATAATTTAGCTCTTCATGAACATTATCCAGCTTGACTCTTAAAATGAAACAGGATGTTTTAGCAGCTGTACATTAAAGAGATTGTTTAGTCTTTTTAGAGTATTATTTATTTGGATTAAGCTAAAGAGTAGTGTGTAATTTCTGGTTTGATGTGAATATGAAAAAACACACAACAAAGCAAAATAAAATGTTGCAAAGTCAAGCAATAAAAATTGTACTTTGGTGTTTAAGGGGTGGTCCACTATGATACCATATTTTAAACTTTAGTTGATGTGTAATGTAGCTTTGTGAACATAAACAACATCTCTGAATGTAATATGCTCAAAGTTCAATGCAAAGGGAGACATTGGCTTTTACAGAGTTAGCTTAGCAAAGCCAAACAAACTTTGGGGACTACAAAAAAATACATCCGGGCAAGTGAGATCAGAAACGCTTCAGGTTACTTGCATTCACCTCGTGCATACACCCTGCGCAGTGAAGGGGCATGGCCAGAGGCGCTGTAATGTTATAGCAGAGAAAGCTAAAATGCCGTATAAACGCTGCTATTTTCACAGAGCTTGTTTGGTTTCTGTATTTGGGCTTCCAAATGGCTCGACACAAGAGAGAAGTGCTTACAATTTATTTTTAATTATGTTCCAGTGAACTATAAAAAAGACACAGCGCTAGCATTAGATAGATAGCCAGTTCAGTGCTAGATTCTGTTAAAACCTCTCCAACAGACAAAGCTGTGGATTGTGAGCCACAACCTGTAAGTATTTTATTTGTTAAAACTGATCAACTACTTTATAGGTGCAATTTCTAGCGTTAACGGTATGTTGTAATGAAGACGTAAACAAGGATGTAAACAACGGGAAATGCTGTTTGGCACCACTAACAATTTAGCTTCAAATTCATATTTATCTGTCAAACTGCTGTAAACAGCCACAATCTTCAGCAGCGCTGCAGTGTCTCTCTATGCGGCAGCTTTCCATGTGTTCTACATCTCAAATAACAAATTCGCAAAAGAAATGTGAACAATTTATATTACTTACACAAGCTTATTTCAAAATATATGTGAAAAGTACTTGTCACACTTTAAATTAGAGAGCCGGCGTGAGCTGTGTGCTCTTTATTTTTGTCTGATTCAGGCAGCTAACGCTGCTAACAGCTGCTCTGAGCCTCTGACTGGACTGTTTACACAGCGCAAAAACACACGTAGGAGAGTGACGTGGAGCCAATCCGTGAATCACATCACATTATGTTAGGACCAATCAGAGCCTCTTGAGGGTGGGCTTTTCAGAGGAACTAGGAAATATGACAGTTGTTTTCATGTTTGCTGAGTAGCTGTATTTAATAAAAGTAAGATATATGAAAAAATAACGTGATTTTCTACAAGTGAAGCATGAGCACCCACTGCTTTGCATCTTATAAATACAGCCAAGTCTTAAAAATACACTGTGGACCACCCCTTTAAACACCCCTTTAAACTATATGTATGAACCTCAGTTTCTAAATAAAAGAACAAATCAAAAGCAAAGTTAACCAAAACCAAAACAAAAACACTTCAGACCTAAATAAAACAAAGCTTTGAACAGAATGTTTCAATATACAAAATCAAAGCAAAAACAAACAAAATGCAACAAAACACAACATAAAACATACAAAAAGCAACATAAACATAAGCAAAGCTGAAACACACAAACAATACAAAAAAAACAACACTAATCTCACACAAACTATTTCTACACAAAAAAGCAAATTAAGGTAAAACAATACACTTAAAAAAACACCACACCCTAGTTTAAACCTAATATTTACACATTATTTAAATGTTTAATATTTAATGTTTCACATTAATATTTTAAGCAAAGGAACAAAAACATTTTAGCTTTAAACAATGTTTTAACCCTCACATGCTGTTGGAGATGTTTTCATCCACTCTGAGGTGATTTTGAGCCTTAATTTGGCCACAACTTTTTCTGTGTTTCAGCTAGCAGAACGTTTGAAATAAAAAAAAAAAACCACAACAATACACTCTGGGTAAATTGACTACCCTTTTGTTATGTTAGGGATAAAAACATCCACTAAATTAAACTGCTGTAGAAATGCATCAGATTAATTAATTAATTACTTTTTTGCATAAATCTGTTAATCAACCTCAGTCCTGATCAAAACTACTGAGCGTTTTATAAAATGAGAGGATTTGAACTCTTTAATTGCCAAAATCATAAATGATGTCACTAATTTGGTGAAAAAAAAAACACACAAAATTACTTATTAATAGTAATTTTAAAAATTACAGGATTTTAACTCTTTAAAATCCTGTAATTTTAAAATTACTATTAATAAGTAATTTTGTGTATTTTTTTTTCACCAAATTAGTGACATCATTTATGATTTTTATAATTTTTAAAAACATTTAGTAGTTTTGCTTTACTAGTTTAGTAGGTTTATTAACAGATTTATGCAAAAAACTGATTTATGCAAAAAAATAATAATAATAATAAATAAAAAAATAAAAAATAAATAAATATATATATATATATATATATATATATATATATATATATATATATATATATATATATATATATATATATATATATATATATATATATATATATATATATTCATTTAATGCATTTTTATCGCAGTTAAATTTAGAGGATAACATCACAAAAGGTAGTAAATTTGAACAGTGCACAAGGGTTAGATAAAAAAAAAAAAAAAAAACACAATGCAAAACTTCAGCTTTAAGCGAATGTTTCAACGCACAAAAAAACCCACAAATCATAAATGTTTACAATTTTTAAAACAATTGTTTCTACACAAAATAACAAACACAATACTTAATCTTTACATAAAATTTTTTATGCGACAAAACACTGCTGTAAAGTGAATTGTGGTTGGAAAAAAGGAACATAACAATTAAAGTCCTGTTATCGTCTTGTCTTATTGCAGAATCGTCACAACAGGCAGATATTAATCAGGCCTCTGGTTTCCCTCACTTTAGCTGTTTTACACACAGCAAGAAGGAACAGTAGTAAATCAATTGCCATGGCGACTAAAAGGCCTCCTGGTGCTCTGAGCCCAGTCTTCATATGAAAAAAAAAATGGCATGATAATGAGAGCAGTTCATCAAATGAGTCACTCTCTGTACAGAACAAACCTGAGTGTGTGTGTTTAAAGGGCTGGTTAGCAACAATTACATTTAACGCATGTTTAAGTTGTCAATTAGCTCAGATCCAGAGTGCCAGAATACAATACGCTGAAAGACAGCGAAACACATGACGAGTACAGATTATAGTGCATTCAGAGCACTAATGTCTTTTAGATAATTACATTAAGCGGTTAAGAGTTAAGAATTCAAATATTCAGGAGACAAACGTCAGAATCAACCAGGTTTGACACTTTTAAGGGACTTTTAAGGTCATGCAAGCGAAAAAAGACAAAAACAAGCTTCCGCCTGAATGAAGGTGGATGAGCTCCATTCTCACCTCCAGATCTCCTGAGAAAGCCCTCATGCACGTCATCAGAAGAGACAAGTCTGTTCATCTGAGACTATACATGATGTAAACCAAAAATGAGATTCAATACACTCTTTTATTTACTAGTAAAGTAAGTGCACTATGTTTTTTTGAGCTAAACAGAGTTATTTTTACCGCACTAAATTGTCTAAAATGTTTGTTTCTTGTAAACTTACATATAA
Source organism: Danio aesculapii (assembly GCF_903798145.1). Taxonomy (NCBI): domain Eukaryota; kingdom Metazoa; phylum Chordata; class Actinopteri; order Cypriniformes; family Danionidae; genus Danio; species Danio aesculapii. The sequence goes on along the minus strand of NC_079455.1, from coordinate 30,720,373 downwards.
AAAAAAAACACTTCACTCATTCCGAGTCATTTGATTTTGAGTATCTACTGATACCGAAACCCCGATCCGATACTTCTATTGAAAACAAATCAAATCGAAGTTCTGTGCTTCTTAAGCATAAGAAATCCAGGGTTCTCTACAATGGCAAATGGCAGGTCACTCATTGCAATCATTTGTGCTATCTTGTCTGTGATGTCCTGTGCCTTTGCATTGTCACAGGGCATTTTTTCTCTTTACTACTGCATAAATATAGATAATTTTATTATGGTTCTAAAACACTACAGTATTTACTGTAAATTACTATTGTATTTTTTCTGTTCTGTTTAAATCTATTCTGTTTAATATAACACCTTTTTCATAATTGCAGAATTGTTTTAACAGTTTTTTTTTAACAATTATGTTTAATTGCAGCAAAATTTCTTTTTATTATATACAGATTCAACACATGGGTTACTGAGACTATATTAACACTGAAAAAAGTCTTGTTGTTGATCACAGTTGTAAAAGCAACAAATAATAATAACTTGACTTCTAGTTGATCATTTGGAAAAGTGTCAGAAGGTAGATTTTTCTGATGAATCATCTGTTAAACTGCATCCCAACCATTACAAACACTGCATTCAGTACAGAGGCGTGTGAGATCTGCAGAGTGGATGGCAACATCAACAGCCTGAGATAGCAAAACATTTGTGCTGCCCATTACATTACAAACCACAGGAGAGGGCAAATTCTTCAGCAAGATAGCGCTCCTTCTCATACTTCAGCCTCCACATCAAAGTTCCTAGAAGCAAAGAAGGTCAATGTGCTCCAGGATTGGCCAGCCCAGTCACCAGACATGATCATTATTGAGAATTTCTTGGGTAAGATGAAGAAGGCATTGAAGATGAATACAAAGAGTCTTGATGAACTCTGGGAGTCCTGCAGGAACGCTTTCTTTGTCATTCCGGAGGACTTTATTTCGTTAAGTTACAGTTAAGTTACATTAAGTTATTTGAGTCATTGCAGAGATGTATGGATGCAGTTCTCCAAGCTCATGGGAGCCATACACAATATTAATTCTTTTTCCAATGCACCATGACTTTATATTCTGTACTGTACATTATTTCTGTTAAGACTTTTGTCTAAGCAAAGTCAGACCTTACTGTCCTAATTAAACAATTAAAAATCAAGGCGTGATCATATTTATTTTGGTAAAATAAGTGTAATCTAGAGGCCTTTGCTTGTCATATAAGCCACTTCTGATACCAAATGATCAACTAGAAGTCAAGTAATTATTTGTTGTTCCTAAACTTGGATAGGCGACAAGACTTTTGTCAGAGAGTGTACAGTGTGTTCCGCTCACATTATTCAGTCTAAAATGCATGATACATGTCCATTCATGCTCACTGAGCATGTGCATATTTTACCAGCATTTGTACATCTATTCTACTGATTGTGTAATGGTCATATGAAAGTGAACTGAGGAATCAAGGAATGACATGCAATAGTCCAGAAGACAAATCAGAGACTGTGGAAAGCCACGCCTCTGTTTTCAAAAGTTTATGTTTTAGTCCTTCTATATTTAAACAGAGCACTAGAATAATTAAACTAAAATAGGGTCTTTTACATTTTTAAAATGCTCCGTTTTCACAGGTTGAAGGTGCCGGAGTACTGTGGACACCAGGTGTAACCGTAACCAGACGCGGACTTAGTGATTTGGGGGCCCTAAGCAATTCAAGGTATAGGGCCTTAGCATTGAAGGAGAGAAAGCAGAAAGCAAGTGCTTTAGTTTCATTGTTTAACTTATTTCTACTTTTTTTACCCTAATTTTTTCAAAATTCTCAATCTTGCACACTTTATGTACCTCTACCTCAGCTGTTCTCTGATCGCTGGCAGACAGTCAGAGTCTTTGAACTGCTCACACCTCGCGCATGTGCAGTGTGGAAGGAATGTTCCATTATTCACCGGGGCCCCATTTTTGAAAAGAAGTAATAACGTTAAAATCTTAATTATATACAGATTTTACAACATATGACAGTTAAATTTATAAAAGAGCTATATGATTAATATAGGCTTCTTGGCCCAATTACCAGGACCTTAAGTGGCTGTTTACCTAGCTTATCGGTTAAGTCCATCCCTGAACGTAACAAAATTGATCCATTTTAAAATGAAAATACACTAGTGTAAATAGTACCTATAAATCAGAATGAAATAACAGCCAAAGCATAAATTATTATTATTACACAAAACAAAGAAAGGCAAAAAAGCTAAATGTAAAAACTAAAATAAAAGCAAAACAGAACTGAAAAACAAAAAAGGTGTGAACAAAATGTTCTAACACATGAATACCTGGAAAAGCTTCATTGTTCATCTGAACTGAACAAACTATTGCTGCAAATCTAATGTAAAGCACTAATAGAACGGTTTGTTCCCTAGAAATCCCCAGAATCTACTCAAAACACTAATTACAATAACTGATCAGTTTTGCTTAATAAAACATGTAGGACAAAAACATATTTCATAATTACGCCATACTGTTTAACAGCCACAACTGAAAAGCATTATGGCATGTTCTTTGGCAATGCTGCAGATGATCAATTATGTTTTAATGAGAAACCTCTTTAAATTAGTGTTTACGATGTACTGTTCGCAACTAAGGAGCAGAGTGAGGCACAGGCCAAGCATAAATTACTATTATTACACGACTGAACAGGGAGAGCATGCTAACAGTGGGACTAATGTCATGTGGGTGATTAATGAAGCATGACCTACAACAACTAATTTGCCTATTAGCTTAACTATTAGCATGCTGGGACAATCAGCCCACACGAATATGCTTTAACATTTGACTGAATGTAACAATAACACTATTAGATAACAATAATACTTCTAAAAATTACTCATTATTTGGATATACTGTTCTGCCTGTGCCATTTATTGAGGCAGAAATTGACATCCTTAAAGGGACAGTTCACCCAAAAATACATCATTCTCTCTTCACGTGTTCCAAACATTTATGAGTTTCTATTTTTGTATTGAACAGAAAAGAGCATATTTTGAAGAAAGCTGGAAACCTGTAACCATTGACTTGCATAGTATTTGTTTGTCCTATTATGGAAGTCAATGGTTACAGGTTTTTGTATATAGAAAATTGTATATACTATTCAGGCCCCCTAGTTTTTCATGATTTCGCGATCGCTGAATCCAACTCAAAATCAACAATTTTTGCGATCCTGCAAAATTCTTAATTAAACACAAAATAATCACAAAAAATTTTAAAATAATCTCATAAAACATCCAATTCTAAACCATATAATCAAAATATATTTATTTCAGTTTGCAATTAATTATTTTACGCGACAGTGCATACGCAGGGCACATGATGTATTTCAGTGTCTCTCGAAAAATGACGCCTCACCTGCACCCTCACAGTCCTAACATTACATGAGAGTGGGGGGGGGGTGGTATGTATTGCAGCCTGTAAACAGATGCGGATGAAGCGCGAGTGATTTACATGTAAAGTCAATGCAAAGATGTGATTAGACATCCCGTCACGCGAATTGGACGTTTTGTGCGTTTGATATGCTTCAGACTGCAAAAGAAAGTGGGAAACATCTAACAAACGGAGTAATAGAACAGACAGAACAGCAAGCAGCTTACAATGATGGAGATTGGTTGAAGGATGACGGCAGATATTTGACTAGATATTTTTCAAGACCCTTCTATACAGCTTAAAGTGACATTTAAAGGCTTAACTGGGTTAATTAGGTTAACTAGGCAAGTTAGAGTAATTAGGCAAGTTATTGCATAACGATGGTTTGTTCTGTAGACTATCGAAAAAATATATAGCTTAAAGAGGCTAATAGTTTTGACCTTAAAATGGTTTTTAAAAAGTTAAAAACTGCTTTTATTCTAGCCGAAATAAAACAAATAAAAGACTTTCTCCAGAAGAAAAAATATTATCAGACATACTGTGAAAATGTACTTGCTTTTTTAAACATCACTTGGGAAATATTAAAAAAGAGAAATTAAATTCAAAGTGGGCTAATAATTCTGACTTCAACTGTATATATATGTCTATATTTCATATATATATATATATATATATATATATATATATATATATATATATATATATATATATATATATATATACACATATAGCGATCATGATTTTTGAAACTATTACATCGCTTTGTAAACGTTTATTATTACTATTTGTTGAGTCTCCCTTTACAGTTAGATTTGGCGCTTGGACCCGAAAGCAGGAGACTTAACAAGCGGATTCTACTATGGATGTCAATGTGTGTCTACTGGTTTCCAACATTCTTCAAAACAACAAAAAAGCTCTTTTTAAAAACTACTCAAGGGTGAGCCCGTTTTCATTTTTGGGTGGCATATTTACACTCTGCAAATTTAATTAAACTGGCATTAAAACAAAAGTGCAGCTTTATTATATGCAGTACAAAGAACAGCATTTGCCAGTCATGATGAAGGACAAAGTCAAAGCAGGTTACTACTGAGTTCTTACTACCGTGAATGTCAAAACCGCTGACTGGCTGTTTAAACAGAGGTGACAGGAAACAACGTAAGAAGAAGCATATAAATGCCATATCTGGACATCCGCCAAGAGTCAGATCTGTGCTGCTAGCAGTGCTTGCTCTCCTGTCCTTTTATTCTTCCAACATACACACAGGCTTCTCAACAAACACACCAAAACACTAATGACACACTGAGCGACTAATAAATATCCTCCTTTCTTTCTGACTGCCTCCGAGGCCTGCAGTCAGACTCCAAATTGCACTGTGACAATCTGAATTGTCTTGAGAAGATAAAAATGAATTTGAATTAAATGTTACACAAGGGCTCCGAAATGAGCCGTAACACTTCATTCAACATCAAACGCAAAAACGTCTACAGCGTCTGACACATCCTGAAGATGTCATGACACGTCTTGCTGAAGGCATGGTTGTGAAAGGAAACAATTAATTTGTCACTATGTTAGTCGTGTATTTAAGTCTGGTGTTTTTTCGTATTCATTGCTGGGTTTTATATTGAATTCAGCAACCTTAGCGACATCGGTGGCCGATGAGTGAACTGCAGCTTGTAATATATTGCGTGTAATTTAATCCCTCAATATACGTATGGAAATTATATTTTTGTTGTTTTTGATTAGAAGTAAAAAGTAGTTTTAAAATACCTTAATAAATAAACTTGCCTTGTTATTAGTGAATTTCAAAATAGCAATATTTGATACCATTTTTTATACCATCAGGAACAAATTCCACAACATTAAAGAGCACCTATTATGGGTTTTTGAAAATGACCTTCCATGCAGTATGTAACACAGCTCGAAGTGAATTGAAATATCCAACTAATGTTTAAATCTGAAAGTGTGCCTTGTTTAAAACTATTGATTCATCTATAAAAGAGTCAACTCAATGAATCGCCACTTCAACGATTCTTTAGCCGGGTCGGCGTGACATTTATACGGAACTCAAGCACCACCCATTTGTTGCACACGCAGACCCAGGAAAATTGAAACCCCCGGTCCCACCCACAAACACTGTAGAAAGAAAAGAGAAAAACAAACACTTTAGCACACCCCGGTTGAATCAAGTCGCATAGACGCTTATTTTCCTCACCCAAAGATGAGGCTGTGAAGAGTCAGTGGTTGAAGTTTATTTTTACAGAAATACCTCAGCATTATACCTGCAGTCTTGTGCTGTGTTCCCATCATTTTTCTGATGAGTGCTTCAGCAATCTACCCGCTAACAACGAGGGATTCGTCAGCTGTTTGTTAAAGGAAGGATCAGAAAAGACTATTGATGTATGGGACTTTGTCAGAGCTTGACAGGAACTTTACAGTACACAGATCATGGATCAGTTTCTTCCTCCATTTCACAAGAGTATGTAAGTGCGATTAAAATGGTTGCCTCCTAGTTTTCTCTAGCCTGCAAATTATGTATTTAATTTAAACTAGTGTTTTGATACTTGTAACCGCTTGTACTGTATCTGATTAACTCTTTATAATCTCATATTGCATCTAAAACCATGTTGAAAATGGACGCGTGCCGAATTTAAATTCGTTTATGAGCTCATGGTCCTCTGTTTGTCGTTGCTGTGGCCACTGTCAGCTGTTCCTACACACGTGCGGCGGTCAAGTTTCAAAATAGTTCAGCTTTTGCCGCTGTGTGGATTAATACTGAATGTGTGTCATGATTAAGAATAGAGCAATATGCTGGTGTTAAACTGCATCGCTTTAATGCACTCCTCCATTGGGCTCACACATACTCTCTGCACGCTGACTACTTCAAAATTGTTGATAAGCCATGGTGGGCATGTCTCTCTGTCTTATGCTGAACGCAGTCAACCAATAACAACAGACTGGGTCATCAGACCAATCAGCGCAGATTAGCATCGTGCTAGGGAGGGGCTTGAGATCAAATAAATTGCTGAAAGAATCATATTGGAATCGTTGGGATAATTAGGTAAAAATAAATGCATATTATAAGACAATGAAAGTATTTTTTGACCTTGCATGCATATCAGCCTGTTGTTGGTAGGTATGGGACGATAACCGTTTTCAAGGTATACCGCGGTTTTAAAACCACCAACATTACGGGTCCTACGCCGTTTCAGCCTTGTTGCAAACTCAGCACCATGGGAGGTAGGGCGTTCTCTTTCTGTGCACCCAAACTTTGAAATGCTCTTCCTACAAACATTAGGAATGCTGGGTCCTCGGACTGTTTTAAGAAGCTATTAAAAACTCATCTTTTTAGGACTGTTTTTAATTTGTGATATCTTTTTTATTCTTACTGTGTTTTTTATTGTATTTTTTATTGTTTTACTGTGCTTTGTTGTTTTCTACTTTCTTTTAAGCGGTTCGGGTCTTAGAAAAGAGAGTTATAAATAAAATGTATTATTATTATTATTATTATTATTATTATTATTATTATTATTATTATTATTATTATTATTATTATTATTACTTTGGGAGAAACCAAAGCACTAGGAGGAAACCATGTGACCTCATTTAGATTTAGCTATTTTAATTTTGCATATTTTATCCAAATCTGAGACAAAAGACTTCTACTCTTTCCAGTCTGATGAAAAATCAGTCAACAAGAAGCCGATATTACAGATCTAATGTTGACAAAAAACTTGAATTACATTTTTAATTATTCAACATTAATAAAGCGTACAGGTTTACAGCGTCTGATATTTCACTAACACTATAATTAAGACTATGCATTCATTTAATATAAATTTTTTAGAGTGTAGCAAACTGCAAGTGTCCCAAAATCCTTCAAAACTACAAAACCTGAGCTCTGATTCTTTGTAATTACGCTGAAAAGTACACCCGGAGCGCAAGTTCAATGTTCAACTACTCCCATTGTTAAACATTCACTCAAGAATTTCCCATCTATCTCTAAACCCAATTAATTTCCTTACACAAAAGCCTATTTCTCAGTTAGGGAAGCAGCAGCGTGCCTGACATACAATGAGTAAAGCGCTGCCTGGTCTGACGTTCAGCCTACTCTGTCAATCTCCAAACTTTAGTCTGTTTATCTAATTATAAAAGAGGATGAGCGAATGGCAAGCCAAAAGCCACAACAGCAGACACAAGAGAAGCCAGGCGAGCTCCTGCAGGCAGACGGAGGCAGATTGTTTTGCTGGTTGTGTGTTGACTGAGAGACTGATAAGCAGAGAGCGGCAGAGTGGTTTGTTTGAAGCCTCACACAAACAGAGTTCAGAGAGAGAATATATAAGGCCTTGTGAAGTTTTTTTTTCCCCTCACTCTCCTCTCCTGTATCCCCCTCTTAAGCGACAAACAAACAAGTCTAGATGACCGGAATAACTGTACAATAACATGGAGAACTAAATCTTTCGCATAAGTCATTCCAAGGCTCTTTGTGTGATTACAGAGTAGGGCTGGGCATTCATTCATTCATTCATTCATTCATTCACTCATTGATTCATTCATTCATTCATTCACTCATTCATTCATTCATTCATTCATTCATTCATTCATTCATTCATTTTCTTTTCAGCTTAGTGCCTTTATTAATCTGGGTCGCCACAGCGGAATGTACTGCCAACTTATCTAGCATATGTTTTGCGCAGCGGATGTAGGGCTGGGCAATACAGCAAAAATATTATCACAATATGATGTTTCATATCATTCGGTCTTCAAAATTATTAAATATTTTTAACAATACATTTACAAATAATATTTTAAAAAAATTTTAAAACTAATTTATTTATATTTTACAACATTACTCAGGCAAATAGTTTTAATAGCAAAAATAAATAAATAAAATAATAAGTATATGGTCTCTTATGTCATAATAAAGTAAACATAAGTGTAAAAGAGACTCTTAAACTTGATAAATAAGATGTTATAAAGAGTGTGCAATGGCAGGCAAATTTTAAGGCAGATCAACATCTGTAAGATGCCAATAATATTACAGTAAACCTCAAACTCTGTAAACAAAACAAATTATGATAATCAAATCTGAGCTTTTAATTAAAGGATCCAACCATCATTATTCAAATACATACTACAACATTACAAACTGTGAGCAAAAAAAGACAAGTTGGTTAACTCTCTCTGCTTTTAATGCTGCCAGAGTACATGTGACTACATTACCCTTATGCTAAAAAATCTTTTAGATGGGGTACTGGTGGCTGGGATGCACAAGAAAAGAAACCAAAAAGCCACTCTGGCGACTTGATACACACTTTTTTTTTTACAAGCTCTTCGCTGCTGCTGTTATTCTGACCTGACATTGCGATGAAGAAACCCAACTGGAGTCCATTCACATATTACGTCTAAAAGCATGTGAAAAGTGCAAGCTTGTGATTTCCTTCACCATTTTCAATGCGCTTTGCGCTCGTGGTCCCCTGGTGTTTCTCGTAATTAGTCGACCATTAATCGTTTTCTTAGAGAATGACAAACAAACCACTGCTGCAGCACTGATACTGCAGTGTACCATTACAGAAATGTGTATATTCCATGCAAAGTGTGAAGCAGATTAGTTCTACAAGTCTAGTCACATGAATCGCAGTGCACTCCCTGTTTTCATATGGAAGTCACGCGCCTCCATTGGAAATAACAAACTTGCACGACCTCTAAGCTTATTGATGCGCACTCAGCCAGCCACATTTTAATAAAACTATAGTGGTTCATATCAAACTAAAAAATTTTTTAAACAATTTGACAATGGTGTATAATCAATAAATACCGATACTGCTTTATTAGAGCCCTATTAGAGAGCTTTGAAAATGGAATACCATCATACTGCACAGTATATACCACCTATTATTTGAAATAAAGCACATTATTTGCATTATTTGTGTGTATCCTGCTGTTTGAGCATGAAGAAGGTCTGCAAGTTAAAAAACACAATTTCCACTATACATTAATTTAGCTAGTTAAGTTAGTTTTGCAGTTTCATATATATATATATATATATTGGAGCAATTATCATTTGTTGACTTTGCAATTATTAGAAGTTGGTGGCATTGTTTCAAAACTGCTCATGTACCCTTCGGTCATGGTTGGTATGACATACCATGTTTAATCTGAATACACAAAAAGCATTGCAAAGATTTGGAAGGATCTTGTTCAAATTCATTGGCATGATTTAGCACAATTGTTTAGTCTAAAAATATAGTTGGATTGGACCAGTTAACATTTCTGTAGTTGGATTGAACCAGTTAACATTGTCACTTCTGTGGAGTTGCATGTTCTCCTTGTGTTGGCATGGGTTTTCTCCGGGTGCTCCGGTTTCCAACACAGTCCAAAGACATGCGCTATGGGTGAATTGGATTAACTAAATTGGTCATAGAGTATGAGTGTGTGTGTGATTGAGTAAGTGTATGGGTGTTTCCAAGTACTTGGGTGGTGGCTGGAAGGGCATCCGCTGCGTAAAACATTTGCTGGAATAGTTGGCAGTTCATTCTGCAGTGGTGACCTCTGATAAATCAGAGACTAAGCCGAAGGAAAATTAATGAATGAATAATGTTGCTGTTTTTTTTTTTTACCAGCATACTGACTTGACTAAACGATGGGGAAAATTAATTGTTTTGGAAGAGGACTTGAGAATAGATTCATTTTGTTTTTGTTATTTAAGTGCAAATATTATTAGCATGAGTGCACATTTAGGCTCTTGGTCAGGCTAGAGAGTTTGAGTTAAGAGTCTCTAAATGTGCTACAGTGTGATTAATGTTGAAACTGTCCTCTGTCTGTGTGCCAAATTTCAGAACTTTGCTGTAAGCAGTTCTAGGTGCTGCAATACACTCAGTTGCGGAAGAGTTGAAAACCCCATTAATCACAATAAGCATTCAAATTTTAAAATAATTCAATTACTAACGACATGCAACTTAGGGCCTTCTGTCCCATCATATATATGGAAATGTTTTATGCAGTTACCTATAGCAGAGCAGAACGATTTAACCAGTTTACATTGAAAAAAATAGATGTTTAACAATTTCATCATCACTATTGCAGCTGTGGACATCTAGACAAGCCTGTGTTTGATACATGTTGTGTCATCTGTCTTACAGGTTTCCCCCCACGTGAACTCTTCCTTCAAGTGGACTTGGAAAGGTCTGTTTTACGGACATAGAGACAAACGGGGGTGGAGATGGTCATGTCAAGCACACAGAGAAGCTGAAAGGTGACCCCCTCCCTAAGGGGGAGAGATAAACAGCAGGGCTCTGTTAAGAAGCTGACGCAAATGTCACCGTCTCTTCTACAAAGTACTGCCCTCTCTCTTTCGTTCAAACGCACAAATGCGATGATACACAACAGGATCCGTAGCTCCAAGATGGCTAACAAGACATCAACAAAAGACAACATTTTTGACATGCTGCCGCCTACTGAAAAACACTGCTTCCCATGCACATGACATGTACATTTAGGTTTAATCAAGGGCGTAGAATTTGCATGGACGGTGGGGGCACGTCCCCACCAATATCCACCAATTACTGAAATGTCCCTACCAATAATTTAATCAACTTCAAAATAAAATAATACTCTGTCAACCCTTAGTAATCCACATGTGTACAAAATCAAGTTCGCTACGAGTTCACCTTGATACTATTAACCAAGGCTGTGCAATTAATCGAAATTCGGTTTCGATTTTAACCTCCATGATTTTGAGAAACAATAATCAGGATAAAACAGTTCAGTTGCGTCACACACCTCTCTAAATGTCTCTACATTCATGCCTCCTCAAAGCCCGACTGCAGTAAAATCATGCAAATTGACTTTTGCTGCATGGGACGTGATTGTTATTTGTATTATTAAGTGTTTATATTATTAAGTAGTTTATTCGTGTTTTTTAAAGCGCGAAACAGAATTTGTGCTGTTCAATGCAGCTCTAGGGATGTATGTCCACACCAATGTCAAGAGCAAATCTACGCCCTTGGGTTTAATTGTAAGTTGAATTAAAAGTGGAGTCAAATTAGCACCAAATGATTAAATACGTTAAGTACATCATACTAATTTCAAGTTAGGTAAACTCAAAAGTTTAAGTACATACTACAAATGCACCAAGTTCAATAAAATTAAATATGTAAGTTTTGGGAGACCCCATTACTCAATTAAACTGACACACAACAGGATCCGTAGCTCCAAGATGTCTAACATGACATTAACAAAAGCCAACATTTTTGACATGCTGCCACCTACTGAAAAACATTGCTGCACTTGCACATGACATGTAAATTTAGGTTTAACCAATATTGTAGAATTGGCATGGACGGAGGGGATGTGTCCCCATCAATATCCACCAATTACTAAAACGTCCCTACCAATAATTTCATCAACTTTAAAATAAAATAATGCTCAGTCAGCCCTTAAGAACCTACACGTGCACAAAGTCAAGTTCACTACGAGTTCACCATAATACTATAAACCAAGGCTGTGCAATTAATCGAAATTCGGTTTCGATTTTAACCTCCATGATTTTGAGAAACAATAATCAGGATAAAACAGTTCAGTTACGTCACACACCTCTCTAAATGTCTCTACATTCATACCTCCTCAAAGCCTGACTGCAGTAATATCATGCAAATTGACTTTTGCTGCATGGGACGTGATTGTTATTTGTATTATTAAGTGTTTATATTATTAAGTAGTTTATTCATGTTTTTTAAAGCGCGAAACAGAATTTGTGCTGTTCAATGCAGCTCTAGGGATGTATGTCCACACCAATGTCAAGAGCAAATCTACGCCCTTGGGTTTAATTGTAAGTTGAATTAAAAGTGGAGTCAAATTAACACCAAATGATTGAATACGTTAAGAACATTATACTAATGTCAAGTTAGATAAACTCAAAAGTTTAAGTACATACTACAAATGCACAATAAAATTCAATATGTAAGTTTTGGGAGACCCCATTACTCAATTAAACTGATACACAACAGGATCCAAGATGGCTAACATGACATTAACAAAAGACAACAATTTTGACATGCTGCTGCCTACTGAAAAACACTGCAGCTGCACATGCAGTTCTATGATTAGCATAGGACAGAACGGACATGTTGAGAAAGTACAGGAAATAAACCACAGCTGCTTCTGTTTGATCAGTTGTTACACACCTTGACGCAACTGTTGACCCTCTCAGCTTACATAATGGGTATTAATCTGCACTTAAGACTTGAGTCAGAAAAATCAGTGCAGGTGTTGACCTGCTGAATATTTAACGTCCACATGAACCACAAGCTGCAACCATTTTTTTTGTATTGTGATGCAGTACCTAGAAAAACAGAATATTAAATGAGAAAACAGTGGGCGTGGCTTGTTTTTTCTACACTGTAAAACCCAACAGTCAACTTTATCAAATGAAATGAGTGGTGTTAACTCAAAATTTACTTAAAAAGTTAATTCTAGTCATTTGAAAACAGTTTTGAAAACTCAGTGTTGAAGGTAATGAGTTAATTAAATACCTAATTTCTTCAATTTAAATGGAGGGAGTTCACAATATATAGATTATATACATACGAGTAGATTATATACATACAGATTAGTTCTTTAACTCAAATGTTTTGTTGCAATCGGTTTCCTCAAATGGTTTGAGTTGCCTTAAATTATTAGGTTTTACAGTGTACTGGGAGCTGACTGGATATAGTAAAGTTGGCATTTCTTTCATAAAGATAGAGGAAAGGGTTTTAAAAGAGTTTTGATTTCATTTGTACTTTAAGGCTGCATTTCACAATTGTTTTTTCTTTCTTTTTAAAATAGCATTTTAGTACCAACTCGCTCTTTGTCCACGCTAGAGGTTTTTCTGTGTTTCAGAAAAAGAATCTCCATCTACACTATACAACCTAAAGCTCCTGTAAAATTAAAACATCAGATGTTAGCATAAGTATTTTAAGGATATCTATATTCTAGTGTACTCCAAAACAGTGACAACATTCACGTTTAGAGAATATAAACCTTTTGTAATCACCCAAAGCTTGCAGTTCGTCTAAACTCATCAACGATTTGTTTCAAGTCACCTCATACTACAGTTTCTCATCAAATCCTGACCAATCAAATGCTTCTGATGCACTTGATCTTAACCACTCTCACTGGCAGAGCTGTGACAAAAGCAAAAACGCTACTGGCTGCTTTTTTAAAAAGGGGAGGAGCTACTCTATGTCCCACCCTCTCAATGCGTTTCGATTGAGATTAGTAAAAAAATTGGATAAAAAATGCCCATTTTAAAGCACTTCACAGAACCATTAAAAATGATACATGAACATTCATGCTTTTATTTTACCAACATCCGTTCTTGCAGTTTACCGCTTGTGTAATGGTCATATGATCAGGGTTTGACGAATCAGAGAAAAAAATGCAATAGACCAATCAGAGGGTGTCTGTGGAAAGCCACGCCTCCATTTTCAAAAATCTGTGTTTCAGTCAGTTTATACTGAATTGAAGCACTAAACTGAACTTCCAAACTAAAATGGGGTCTTTATCATTTTGAAAATGCTCTGTTTTCATAGGTTTAAAACTAAAACACACTAGTGTAAATAACACCTAAAACTCCTGTTTTGAAAGCAAACAAACGGATACCAAAACTAACGAGTTGCATTGCTAGATAACCATAAACAGCCAACAGCTAAACTCTATGACTTTGCAAGAAAATTATTAGTGAGATTATTACTAATAATTATTTTTTATCACTGGTGTATTTCATCATATTGCTGGCGCTATCATAAAAGGAATAAACCACTCCAGGGCTCAGAGTTGCATTGCATTACATCATGCTTAACAAAGCCTCTAAGTTATGGTCAAATCACAGTGAAACTCGGTAACATGGCTTATTACTTTAATACAAATATCATTACTCATTGCATTATAGCAGAATTGAATAATTGATCAAAAGTGCTGTACCACAACATGTAAATAAAAAAGGTTACAACAAAAAAAGCTTATAAAATAACTTACTCAACAAAATTGTCCAGATTTTTATTAAATTTGAAGCCTTTCCAAGATTTTTTTTCTTGTAAAGGTTACATTGCAATGGAATATATAATTTCATAAAAAAATCAATTGTTTTGCTTACTTGAATATAATAAAATATAAAGTAAGAATACATCACAGTTGGTATTTTATAAAATGGTATTTTTATTTATATTAATTATGGTATATAATATAATATAATATAATATAATATAATATAATATAATATAATATAATATAATATAATATAATATAAAATAAAATAATAATATATAATATAATATAATATAACATAAAATAAAATAAAATAAAATAAAATAAAATAAAATAAAATAAAATAAAATAATATAAAATAATATAATATAATATAATATAATATAATATAATATAATATAATATAATATAATATAATATAATATAAATATATAATATAATATAATATAATATAATATAATAATATATAATATAATATAATATAATATAATATAATATAATATAATATAATATAAAATAATATAAAATAATATAATATAATATAATATAATATAATATAATATAATATAATATAATATAAAATGATATAATATAAAATGATATAATATAATATAATATAATATAATATAATATAATATAATATAATATAATATAATATAATATAATATAATATAATATAATATAATATAATATAATATAATATAATAAAAGACTAAATGCTTCATTTTCTCAAGAATTCCAGGGCATCTGGCCAGCAAAACGGATGACAGAAATGATGAAGTTGGACAGTGCATGAATAAAGCGTATAGGCCACTTGGCCTTCATCCAAAGCGAGATGCACACTTTAGTCCAACTAATCTATTAAAAAGGTTTGCGGCAATCTGTTTTTGGAAGATAATTAATGATAATCTATACAAATCTTGACTACGCCCCCGTACAGACCTGAACAAGCGGACGCACCTATTATCTGGCATAATATTGACTACAGATTGAACTAAATCCTCAAGTAAAGCCCTCTAAGGAAAAACAAACACTTGCGGAAGGGAT
Organism: Danio aesculapii; assembly: GCF_903798145.1. Taxonomy (NCBI): domain Eukaryota; kingdom Metazoa; phylum Chordata; class Actinopteri; order Cypriniformes; family Danionidae; genus Danio; species Danio aesculapii. The sequence continues at coordinate 30,704,889 of NC_079455.1, read as the reverse complement.
TCAAATAGACCTGGGAGACATCTCTGAAAAACAGAGAAAAAGCTGTGCAGAGATTACAACACAAAAAGCTTGCGAGTGCGTTCGCAATCTCTTCTGCACCCTGCTGATGAGAGACAGAGAAAAGGAACATGTTCCAGGCCTGCAGCCACCCGCCATATCAAATGCCAGTCAAAACTGCTTTTTTTCATGGCCCGCGAGCATTGTGCTTCTGAAAAAGAAACACGTCAAGGGACATCACGGGAAGAATACGTTACTGTACTGCACTTCATATTTTTTTATTTATTAATTTCTACCACACTACTCTTTTCGCAAAGGAATTTTACAGTGTCCTCTAATTTCCGCATTCGAGGTCGGAAACATATGGTAGGCTTGAGTTTAAGCATCAGGAAGGAGAGATATGAAGAGTAGCGATGATAAAAGACTACAATAGGTGAGAAGTACAGTCACAGGGAGAGAAAAAAAATATAGTGTGAGAGTAAAAACATTCCCTGGGGGATAGACAGATGGGTAGATATTGACAAGTGTGTAAAAAACATAAGTCACGTCCCAAATGACACACTATACACTATGCACTTATGCACTCAAACATATAGTGTATGAGTTTAGTGTCAACCCAAATGAAACACTTTACCCACTGGAAATTAACACTATTTCCCTGTGGACGTTCACTTGGTTGCCAAATTAGTAAAAATCCATTAACAAACTACCAAATGGTATTGTCAGCATTATGATTAGGGTTACCAAACTTTAACCCTAACCCTGCCCTTAACACACTCAAGCCTGATTTATACTTTCGGCTGGCGCCGCATCACAGACCTCCGCTGACTGTGCGTGCATCTCGACAAATAGATAAGGCTTTTATACTTGATGCGTTCGCCGTTGTGATATTCTTTAAAATGACAAGGGGGCAGTCAAAAGAAACTCTCTGTAAAATCAGAGAAGTAGGAAGTTTCCGGAACTATGTCATATCCTTAATATTACTGAAGATTTTTAAACTAACTAATTTTATTTATTATTTATAATAATAGGGATTAAAAAAGGGAAAAATAAAGGATTTTTATAACCAGTCAGAACTTTTTTTTTTAAAACCAAACTTTGATGCATCACTTGCTTTTGTTCATACCTCGGACAGTTCTCTCTATTAAAATTTTTTAAAACAGCTATGACAACAGAATATGGGTTGCTCTACAAATATATTTTTTATTTTGGCAAGAATAAAAGCAAAAAAAGTACACTTACTAAAAAAAATACAGATTTTTTTTTTTTTTAAGCCGCTCCACAATTTATATATTACTGTCTGACTAGTTTCTGTCCTCTGCTTATATGCTAAAAAGCCAATAATGGTCCAACATTTCTGACCATTATCACCAATAAAGCCTGTAAAAACAGGACATCAGCATATTGTAAACCAATAGATTCAAATATTCTTCTCCAGTTATCAAAGAAAGGATTTGTGACTTTTAAGTTTTGAATTTAAGTTTTGTAACTTTAAAACTGTAACATATACATCAGTGTAAAATCTATAAATGGTGGAAAAACATAATCTGTAATTGTTTACTAAAACTACACGGGTCTCCACTTTTGCCATGGCCTCTCTTTTTGGCTTTACCAAACTTATCCCTCAAGTTTTTTTGAATTTTTTAACAAAAACTTTCCTCGTTTCCCACTGCTGTTGCAATTTTAGCAAAGAATTATTGATCATCAAGTTATTCCTATGATCACGGATGGATCATAAAGATGTACAGGCGTACCTGTTTCAGACAAAATCTCTTTAAAGTGATTCAAATTCAACTCAAATGAAACGCGGCGGCGCGTGAACTGTTCGCTTGAGTCTCCAAAAATGTTGTGTGCTCCGCCAGCCAAAATTTTGTCGAGCACACCCAAAGCGAACCTCTGCAAATTCCACGATGATTACACAATCGCCGCGCGCACTCAAGCGAACTAGCGGACGCATCGAGTATAAACCAGACTTTATAGTCTGAACAGCCAGAAATAGTCTAATAAAAAAATTACACAAAAAATAAATACATTCACACACAAAAAAATAAAAACTAAATTTAAAAATACAGGTTTTCAGCTTTTTTCTAAATATCTTCTTTTGTGTTCAACAGAATAAAGAAACTTTAGGTTGGGAATTATTTTAGGGTGAGTAAGTAGTGAATAACTTTCCTTTTTTGTGTGAGCCATCCTTTTAATAACGAGTGCTTGTTGCTTCTGTGTGGTATCAGTTTATTAGTTTTTATCTATTAGATATGTACATTTTGTGGGAGTACAACAGATGAATTTATGCTCCGGCAACCCACACACACACACACACGAGTATCTCACCGCCTGCACTCACATTCAGCAATCAAAACATGTCCCGCACCATACTAGCTTTTAAGGGGTCCCACGAGACCCACAGGACTCCAATGGGACTGTAGGTCTCTACCTGAAAGCTCCTCCCCCTCTGCTACATGAGCAAAGCTGTGACTATTTAGTGCATGAAGTGTTCAACATCCTACACTTCTTTTTAATCAACTGAATAAGTTTATTGGGGACTTTTTTTAGAATGGTTGAGTCTGGCAGAAGCACTTTTAGCTTAGCTTAGCTTAGATCACTGAATCGGGTTAGACCATTAGCATCTCACTCAAAAAAGTTTTAATAATTATCCTTTAAAGCTCAATTATTCTGTATTCTGACTATTTTCTACTACAATCTCATCCTGGTGTAATAATAAAGGCTCTTTTTTATTTTTGAGTGAGATGCTAATGGTCTAATTTGATTCAATGATTTATGCTAAGCTAAGCTAAGCTAAAAGAGCACCCACCAGACACGCAAATCAGCTGAATAGATTAAAAAAGAAGGTAAAACTTAACTTGCTTAACTCTAGGGGAGTTGTAAAATGAGTTTATTTCCAAAAGGAGTGTTTCTTTAAACATACGAATTTGTTCTGAAGTGAAACATCTTTAAAACACATAAACAACCATTATAATAACCTCAAAGTGTGCAAGACCAACACGAGACATTGGCACACATTCAAACGCTGCTCCATTATGAATCTCTTTGACTCCAGCACAAACAAAGCAAGGCCTGGTCCCTGCCACTTTGAAGCCACTCATTGTCTCGCTGCATCCAAAACACATGAAAGACATCACAATTGAACGCCCCTCTTTGAAGTCAGCACTTTGCGTCCCCGAATAAAACGACCTCAGTTCTGATCGGAGTCCTGAATATTCTGAGTGGCATAAAGAAGCAAGGGAAAAAAGCACAGGCCATGCCACCAACCCAACCCGCTCAGCCTCAACCTGGGGGGGAAGAGTTGACGTCAACGCGGACAGATGCGAGACAGACAGAGATAACATGGAAACATCCTATCTACCAGAGCCCAGAGCTGTAAAACAAGCTAATTAAAGAAGCTGGACAATAATCGTTAAGGCAAAGGTAGCTAATAGTACTAGCACGCAGCTTGAGCCTAGGGTGCTGTCAGGACGATTAATGGCATTTTCGAATGACTTCCACAAAGACATCAAAGCGGTGTTAAAGGTCAGATCAGGTCAACCGCGGCTTTGGTTGTTACTTACTGACTGGATGTTCAACCGCCTGTGACCACAGAAAAGGGGGAGGTGGGCTTGTAGCCATGGTAACTAGCCAAGGTGAAGCATCCTCTGTAAATACTGGAGTACCAGCTTTCCGAACTGAACTAGAGAGGGACCTGTTTGACCCAAGGCTTTGTCTGGATTGGCTCAAATGAACTTGGGTTGAGCAATGAGAATTTTTCCGCAGGCGTTAAGATTCTATCAAGCGTAGCGTTCCACCAGTCTAGACAACGGTACATCAAAGTTTAACTGATAGAGAGCAGATGCATTTCTATTGGAATTATATTTTCATTATACTGCAAAGTTCATATCATTTTCAACAGTTTTAAGAGAGTTCACCAAAAAAAAATGAAATTATCATTACTTGTTTCAAACCTGTTTGAGTTTCTTTCATAAGAACATTTTCAATAACATTGTAAACTGGGAGACATTAACTTTCATAGTATATTTCCTATAGCTTAAAGAGCCCCTATTTTGCATTATAAAAGGTCATACTTTGGTTTTGGGGTCTCCAACAACAGGCTGATATGCATACATGGTCTAAAACACTTTCATTGTCTTATAATATGCATTTATTTTCACCTAATTAACCCAACGACTCCCATATGATTTGTTCAGCGATTCATTTGTTCCCAAGCCCTTCCTTAGCACGAAGCTAATCTGCGCTGACTGGTCCCAGTCTGTTGTGATTAGTCGACTGGGTTCAGCACGAGACAAAGAGAAATGCCGACCATGGCTACAGTATAAAGTAGCAGAGTATATGTGAGCCCAATGCAGGAAAGAATTAAAGCAATGCAGTTAAACACCAGCATATTGCTCTACTCTTAAACCTAACCCCAAGTAATAACAACGACACAGATTCAGTATTAATTCACAGAGTGGCAAATACTGAACTAATTTGAAAATTGACCACGCCGCATGTGTGTAGAAACAGCTGATGGTGGCCATAGCAAAGGCAAACAGCAGAGGATCGCGAGTTCAGAAACGCATTAAAATCAGTGAAGGAAGAAGCACGCATGGCATTTTCAACGTGGTTTTGGACACAATATGTAAATTACCCGATGAAGGTTTCAACTGAGAGATACAGTACAAGCACTGATCTATAATAGATATGTGATTACAAGCTGCGCGGAGTGATTACAACTTATAACACACAATTAAACACATTTTGCAAACTACACAAAACAAAGCAACAATTTTAATTATACATGTTATGATCCGGAGGAAGAAAAAACTGGTCCATATGAACTGTAACAGTTACTGACAAAGTCCCTGTCAAAGTCTGACAAAGTCCAATACATAATAGTCTCTGCTGCTCCTTGCTTCAATAGCCAATGGCCTGACGAATCCCGTGTTGCAGCGTAGGTTATTGTATCAGTCATCAGAAAAATGACAGGGGCAAACACAGCACTAGGTTAGCTTTACTGTGTTATTGTTGTGAAAATCCTTTATGGTTAACCCTTTATTCCCCGCAGTCAAATCTCCCTCTGTCAGTGATTGTCATCTTTGTGTCATGATCAGTCCCATGATCCCCAACTCTCTGCTAGTGTTTGAAGGGAAAGGCATTTTACCAGATCTGGAAGTACATACTTGGTGATGTGCCATATCGACATTGACATGTTCAAGCAAAAGATCCGAACCCAACTCTATTCATTTATTTGACTATGAGTCAAATATTTTGCTAAAGAATTAATTGTTTTAAAAAGGGGTGTCAAAATTTATTGTTTCCCCTGTGCACCATGATGCAGATGGGGACAATTCAATATCAGTTCAGTAATAGAAAATAACTGGTTATTACATACTGACGTCATTAATCTCCTATGCACGATTTTGCAGAATACTTAGAATACTATGGCGAAGGAGGCGAGGGCGAGTAAATAAAACGCTCCTACTACTTCGTGTGGTTTAGTTATAAACTAATTTTGAGAGGATCACATGCTTATGATCAACACGGCTGGCTCCTCATTAGCTCCGTAATCTGACCCATTAGATGATTACGGAAGCATTATAAATAACCAGAGTTTTTCACTCCAGTTATCTTCGTCTTGAAGCTTCCCCCCCTTCCACCCCTACTTCCTCCCTCTTTTTCCGATAGGGCGACACGGTGGCCCAGTGGCTAGCACTGTTGCCTCAGAGCAAGAACACCGCTGGTCCAACCTCCTATCGGGCTGGTTGGCGTTTCTGTGCGGAGTTTACATGTTCTCCCCGTGTTCGCGTGGGTTTCCCCCGGGTCCCCCGGTTTCCTCCCACCATCCAAAAACTTAAAACTATAGCCAATCGACTAAACCAAATTATCACCGAAAACAACACTAGTTTACACTTCTCACGCGGCGACAAGCAGGGGAGTCCTCGAGACCTACCTGAGCTCAAACTCCGCTCTCGCCCTTTAACGGGAGGGAGCCCCAGGCTCGAGGATATTACGAGCTCAGGGCTCTCTCCCGGGACAGCATGCCAAATACGCTTTATTGATTATCAGCTAAGTGTGAACTCTTGAAAAAGGTGGATAATTATGTACAATTCACTGCTTGTTAGTTTGCTGGAAAGTCTTTCGTTGACACTGAAGAAGGCACAGCACACGAGCCGCTATTTCACTACTAGGGAGAAATACTGTAAAAATCCATCTTTGCCTCTCTCTCTCACACACTTTGGACATTTGACCCGCTGGCCTGTTTGTGAGGTAACTTTTCCTCTCCTCTTGGCTGTTAAAGCGATACTTGTGGATCCAGACAAAAGAAGGATAATATTTACATTAGTTTATTTGCTATAAATGCTCACTATGCTATCTTCTGTGCATGTATTGGAGTTTTGTTTGATACATTCAAAAAGAGTTTTCTTTGAGCAGGTCAAATTAAAGGTACAGTTCATATATCTGACTGCTTGTATTAAAGGACAATATTGTATTACAAATAATATATAAATATTAATATATTTATAGATTTTAATAAAAAAAAAAATTCTTGTGTTGTGAAGAAAAAATCTAATAATTTATGGAAAGCATCGTCAATGCACCATGATGCACCGAGATATCGAACTGAACCGAATCGATGGCATGATTATCGTAACCGAACAGTGAGACCAGTGTAGGTTCACACCCCTAGTATTAAACACAGTGCACTTTCAGATTTAATCCTCAGTTGGATGTTTTCATTCACTTAGTGATGTGTTACACACTGCATGGAAGCTCATTTTTAAAAACCTTAATAGGGGCTCTTTAAAAATGATCAGAATATTTGATCAATGACAGGTGATGAGCGGAGCCATGTTAGTCTGACTGCAGTGGAAAGATTACAGCTGCTGGATTTACAACATGTTAATTCATCAACTTCTCTCAAAATATATGAAAGTAAGTGGCTGTTTAACTGGGATATTCTTCCCTTAACAGGTCCCTGGTCCCTGGGTGTACTTACATTAGGCAGAGGTTGCCTTGAACCGTGCCCGGGTGCGATCGTCCCCCCTCCCCTCTCCCCCTCGGCCCGCACTCGCCTGAGCACGATTACGTCATCGATGATGTGACTGTTCAGTTTTGAAGAGAAGCAATCTTGCTTCGAACAATGGAGATTGCTTTAGTTTTATTGTTTGGTTTTATTTTATGTCATTTGGGATGCGATGAAACACAGTCAAATATTTTGCTGAACAGATCTACCACTTTTGACGCTTGAAAACTTTCATGAAAGTCATGATGCTGCATGTTTTAGGAGGTTCGCTGAAGGTGGCAGCTGATGAGCAACCATTTTTAATTAACTTTAAAGATGGTTTGCAACTTTAATAAACTACAACAGTTTATTAACAATTTATTACAATGTTCATTGAAAAGTAAGAATGATAAATAAGTGAAGTTTCACAAATTAATTTGGAGAGGAGCACCTGGTTGTAATCATTAGTAAGCCAATCGGATCACTCCAAACTCCCTATAAATAGCCTGACTAGCATTGCTCCCTCATCTTCGTTTTTTTTTTTTGATGAATCACCTCATCCATCCCATCTCCCCCTTTCCTCCTTTACCAGCTCAAGAACTACCTGATCTGTACCCCCCTTACATGCTCATTGACCAGGCAGGAGCCCTGGGCTCAATTATTTCTGAGCTCAGGGTTCTCTCCCGGGACAGCATGCCAAACCTGCTATTATTATCAAACAATATCTAAGTGTGAACTCTTGAAATTCATATGAAACAGTCCCTTAAAAGTGATGTCACCTATTCAGGTTTTCGCTTTAAGTGCGCTGTGCACTCACACTACAAGAGTGCTGCACCAAAGCCCAACCGAACTGTGCTCTGGTATACCTCTTCCATCCTGGCCAGGGCCGGCCAACTGAACTGCGCCCGGGCACGATTCAGAGCACTCACACTTGTCAAACAAACCAGAAAATGGGGGGAAAATGTGCCCAGGCATGGATCGGATAGCCAGTATGGTTGCAAGCTTAACTGGCACTCTAGGCAAACAACATTCGTGCTGCCACCCTTTGCGGATGAAAATGAAGAGCGAGTAGTGGGGTTTGGGGAAATGTTGTAGATGAAAGTGAAGATCTGCGGGCGGGGGTGCGATTGTCGCGAACGAAATTGAAGAGCAGGTGGGCGGGGGGGCTTTTTGTCCACGAAAGTAATGAAAAAGGATGTTTTCCGTTTGTTCAAACTAATTAAAATGAGCTGAATCGACACAATTCTTGAGGTATTTCCCAAATCGATCATGTGGAATCCAGCAATTTTTATGGTGTACACTGTAAACAATGCTGGGTTCCACACAATTCCTTCTTGTTGTTCCAACACAAATTAAGTTAACCTAATGATTTATAGAAATTTAAGTGGATTGAACATAAGACAATTGAGTTATCCAAAACAAATTAAGAATAGTGTTGGTTCTACCACAAATAAGTAGTTTGAACAACCAGCAACAGCATTTTTAAGTGTACCTTTCTCCTACATTAAATAGAATATAATAATCAAACGCCAAACAAAACAAAACAGCAACAAATCAGCTTTGAATGTGCAGAAGACCAAGCAAAATCACAAGAAATCAGCGTAGATGTAAATCACAACTACAAATGCTCCAGTGTTTGTTTTGATCAGAACAGCCCTCTGTCTTCATCTTCCTCTCTTCTCTTCTCTGCCCCGCTCGCTTTGTTCCTGCTGGACGTTGTACTATTGATCTGAAGCTGAGAGCGAGGAGGGCAGGAGATTTATTCTCCTATTAGAGGCTTTTGCTATGTGATGGCTGCAGATTAAAGGTCTGCTGCTGCCCAGAGCAACACCGTTACACCGACCTATTCATTAAACAACTGAATATTGAGTTAAGTCAGGGTTAGGCCAGCTCCAGCTGACACTTAACCGAGAAACCAAGTGGAGAGGAGGGAAGAGCCAAGGGGAAACATCACATCCTTTAAGCTTCTGATGTGGAAAGCACTTCACACACACATGACTTGATCTAGAAAAATCGATAGTCTGCTATATCGTATGATCTGTGTGTTTGTCAAAAATCACAGCGAGCTCTGAAACACTAATGAAGACGCTGTAATTCAACACCCTCCATGTCGCAACATAGACCTAGATACAGGTGACCAAGAACAGATGAACCATTTAAATGATGTAATAAGTTTTTGTTAGCTTATGTCTATTTACTTTCAAGAATTGTTAAAAAATGTTGAATGCAAGTTTAGCATATAGGATGACAAAACCAGCCTTATGTTACTCAAGTACTGTATATCTTTAGCAATAGGCAAAAATACACTGTATACATGAAAATTATAGATTTTTTTATGTCAAAAATCATTAGAGTATTAAGTAAATAACATTTTATTAATGTCCTGCTCTAAATGAAGAGTTTTAATGCAAAAACCTCTGAATGCCATCTGAAGTTTTTTCCTAAAATTAGCATTTTTCTCAGCCTCCTATGTTTATGTTGAGTTATTTCACTTTAAAGGCAATGAAAAGAATTTATTCATCACTATAACCTCCTAGGGCTTGAGTGTCTACATATGTGGACAGCACATTTTAGCTCTTAAGTGGTTATTTAAAATACTTTGATATTATATTTATATTTCTTTAATATAAAATACTTTATATTTTGTTACAGACATGTCATCCTGCAACTGTTTTGCAGCATATGAAATGTCCCAAACCTTATTTTTAACTGTCCAAAATGGGGGAAAATGTTGTTTTTACTCTCTGATAGTCAAAGCAAGTAAAAAAAAAAATGTTGTAGTATATGCATAAAAAAAGTATTTAGATTTTTTGATCCCTCAGATTCCACAATTTCTAAATAGTTGTATTTTGACCAAATAGTGTCATGTCCTAACAAACCATACGTTAATGGAAAGCTATTTGAAGAGTTCAGATTAGACATGGGATGATAACCGGTTAACAACGGTTTGTAAAAGTCAAGGTTTTAAGACTGCTAATAATTTTCAGTTATACCTTTACAACAGTATAAGTAAGGGTTTTTTATGTGTTTTTTAGATGTGTTGTAAAGAAATCTGTGTTTTTGAAACTAATAAAGAGAGTCAATTATTTATTTTAATTATTTAGTCTGACATGTTTGCAATTCCAAAATATTATAAATGTTTCTTAAAATATAATGTATTTTGTTCAATAGGGGAAAACGTTTTTTAGTTTTTTTGACCCAGACATTAAAAAAGAACTTATTTTACATCAGTAATCACAATACCGTGAAACTGTGTTATTTTTATCCAAGGTTATCATACCGTCAGAAACTTATATCGGCTCATGTTCAGATGCAAAAACCTAAGTGTCACCTGAAATTTTCTTCTAAAATGAACATTTCTTCTTATGTCCAGGTTCAGTAATTTCGCTTTTATAGCAAAGAATATGTTATTTTCGTTGTCGTTAACATGAAATAGCTGAATATAAACATTGAAAGCTGAGAAAAATGTTCATTTTAGAAGAAAACTCCAGATGTTACTTGGTTTTTGCATCTGAACTCTTCATTTATTCCCAGTTCATTTAAATCCCAGTTTCCAAATATGTTACACTTATTACTGGATTTGTGGTCTATGGTCACATATATAAAACTTTAAATAAGTACCGTAAACCTTCAGTTTTGAATAAAACAGGAAAAAGTATTCTTGATTCTCCTGACTGAGCGCATTAATACAAGTGTATTTCAGGTGTAGCACCAAAGCAGACATCCTTTGGATCATGTGCGTCAGATCTTCAGTAAACAGAAGAGAAGGAAAGCACCAGGGCCAGATGGTGTCTCACCAGCCTGTCTGAGAACCTGCGCTGACCAGCTGGCTCCCATTTTCTCACATATCTTCAATAGATCACTGGAACAGCGCAAAGTTCCATCCTGCTTTAAGCGCTCCACCATCATCCCAATCCGGAAGAAGCCAAAGATCACAGGACTCAATGACTACAGACCTGTGGCCTTAACATCTGTGGCCATGAAGTCATTCGAAAGACTGGTGCTAGCATATCTGAAGGACATCACTGGACCCCTGCTGGACCCCCTGCAGTTCGCCTATAGAGCAAACCGGTCTGTGGATGATGCAGTCAACATGGGACTGCATTATACCCTACGACATCTGGACAAACCAGGGAACTACGCAAGGATTCTGTTTGTGGACTTCAGTTCTGCCTTTAACACCATCATCCCATCACTGCTTGAGTACAAACTGGCCCAGCTCTCTGTTCCTAGCTCTGTCTGTCAATGGATCACCAGCTTTCTGACAGATAGACAACAGCTAGTCAGAATGGGCAAAATCACATCCGACAGCCGCACCATCAGCACTGGTGCCCCCCAGGGATGTGTTCTTTCTCCACTGCTCTTCTCCCTGTACACCAACGACTGCACTGCAAAAGACCCCTCCATCAAACTCATTAAGTTTGCAGACGACACTACTGTTATCGGCCTCATCCAGAACGGTGACGAGTCTGCATACAGACAGGAGGTGGAGCGGCTGGCGTTATGGTGCAGATACAACAACCTGGAGCTGAACACGCTCAAAACAGTGGAGATGATAGTGGACTTCAGGAGAAACCCCCCTGCACTCCCCCCACTCACCATCATGAACAGCACTGTGGCTGCAGTAGAGTCATTCAGGTTCCTGGGCACCACCATCTCTCAGGATCTGAAGTGGGACATTCATATAGACTCTATTGTGAAGAAAGCCCAGCAGAGACTGTACTTCCTTCATCAGCTGAGGAAGTTCAACCTGCCACAGGAGCTGCTCGTACAGTTCTACTCAGCTGTCATCCAATCCATCCTCTGCACTTCAATCACCGTCTGGTTCGGCTCAGCTGCCAAAACCGACCTCCGTAGACTACAGCGAATAGTCCGGACTGCTGAACGAATCACTGGCACAACCCTTCCTACACTTCAAGAACTGTACTCTTCCAGAGTGAGTAAAAGGGCTCGCAAAATCACTCTGGACGCCTCACACCCAGCACACTACCTGTTCGAACTGTTACCGTCTGGTCGGCGCTTCAGAGCACCAAGCACAAAAACAGCCAGACACAGGAAAAGTTTCTTTCCTCAGGCTGTCTACCTTATGAACAGTTAAATATTCCCCTACTGTGCAATAAATATGTGCAATTTTTTCTCATATGCACTTGTACACAGCATCTTATATCAATATACAATGCAATACTCTCTACATTCGCACTTGTACACAGCACCTTATAACCTGTATATTTATAACAATCTGTACATACAACTCAACATCCAGGTTTCTTCGCTAACCGCATCTGTTTAATGTTTATCATTTTTTATTATTATTTTATCTTATTTTTTTGTTTTTGTTATTATTTTGTGTTGTCACTTGTCACTTTATGTACACTGGAAGCTTCTGTAGCCAAAACAAATTCCTTGTGTGTGTGAAGCACACTTGGCAATAAAACTGATTCTGATTCTGATTCTTTCAGTATCTTGTTCTGTCCTTTCAATGTCTTGTTCCTACATAGATTCTTGTCCAATCAATAAGTTGAAGATGATGGACAGGTCAGTCAATATATCAACTTCTGGTTTCAAATGGGAATATAGTAAAAAGGGAAATAAATTCCTTTGGGTCATTAAGAGGACAGATGGGCAAACATTATGTGTACTGTAACAAGGCTTGAAAAATAAAATAAAATAAAATATTCAATGCACTTTTTGATTTAGAGATTTAGGTTATTTTGCGTATTTCAGACTAGTGGAAGCTACATTTAAAATATATATTAAAAATAAAATAAAAGATAAAAATAACATAAAAAATAAATTAAATAAAAAATATAAAATAAATACATATACATGTAAAAGTAAATGAAAGAAAATAATTAATAACAAAAATTTATGATTTAAATACAATCTGTACAAAAAAATACAATACATCTAAAAATAAAACATTACAAAAACTAAACTACTAAGTTAAAATAAAAGAGAAAAATAAATATAAAATAATAAATTAAATAAAAAATATATAAAATTAATAAAATAACATGTAAAAAATAAAATGAAATAAATAAATATGAAAAACAATTTTAAAAAATCATTGAATACAATTACATGTGAAAATAAGTTAAAACAAAAGAAAAGAAAAAATAAACATAAAACATTATTAAAAATTAATTATATAAATTAAACATAATTGGATGTGAAAACAAAACTAAACTAAAAACAAAACAAAAGCAGTGTCTCTTTCTTTTCATTTTTTCCTTTTCATTGCTTCTCATTTATTTAAGACTTGCTTGCTACAGTGGATCTTTAACTTCACGTCTATTTCTCCCTCTTTATCCAAACAAGCTCACTTGTCAAATAATCTCAGAAAATGTCCCATTTTAAAGACCTCTTACAGTGACACTCTCTCCATCACTCTCAGGGTCTCGTGGCTCCGTATGTCAGCCATTAAAAAATTCATCTTTAAATGATCACTGTGATTCCACTAGGAGCTAAACCGTCATTTAATATAAATCTTAAAAGACAGCATAGACACTCCGCTGAGATTTTTTAGCGTTAACAAGCACATGCAGAACATCAAACCAGAATTAGTGAACTTGGAAAAAAGAAGAGGCGAAGAAGACAGACTGACTGAAGAAAGATTAAAGGAAAAAGGCAAATAAAAAAAGCAAAATTGGATCAGTAGGAGCAGGACATGAGTGTACCATGGGATGTTGCTTTAAGCTCAAACTACTGACTTTATTCGTCAATGCGGAAGTGCGTGCAATTTTGCGATTGTTTTAGAACTTCCGATTCAGTTGTCTACGGGAGAAATGACTAGTAATAACAAACAGCAGAAAATGGTCAAACCGCTTGCTTTACAAATGAGCGTGTTTATGACTATACATAAAAAGTAGAATAATACAACATGAAAAGATCCGTTTGCAACATCAAGCAGCATAACGAGCCGTTTTTAATGTCTAAAAATCAATGGAAGTGAATGAGACCGGAAGTCGAGACAAAAAAAATTAAATGGCTGCGCCCGCTCGTGCATGGAGGATATAAGGTCAATACTCACAATGACTTGCAGAAACAAAATGACCAGAAATCCTTAAGTTTTAGTAAGAGTTTTAAACATCCACTTTTTTATTCAAGAATATTAGAGAGAATAATTAAATGTGTAAACTTTTGTTGATCACAGAACTAATCCAAAAGCCTGTGAACTAATGTTGTTGGAGTTTTTGTTGAGCTTAACCAGGGTTGATGCTTAATTCAAAAAACAAAACACACAATCACTGGACAAGTCATTTCAACTTTTCTTTACATTTCTAAACTATTATTCTAAAAATATTTATATGTATATTATTATATTTTATTTCGTCGTTATCTCGCACTACAAGGTCTTGTGACCTTAAATTGATGCGTCAATTTTATCTCGTGACAGACCACAGCCACTTTTTTTCCTTTTTCTGCAAATATTAAGAACCGTCCTAATTATATTATGAATTATATAGTATATCGCCCTATTATATTGTGAAATAGATAATATGTTAATTCTCAAATATGTGCAAGGACATTTATTTCATCATGTAAAGAGCTTAATAATGATCATACTGTGTTATTTGATCTATGATGGGGGATGGGCTGCTAGATTTAGATGAAAGCAGCTAGATTTACATCAACCAAAATACATATTAGTAATGGGTTGTTTAACTGGGCTGTTAACGAGAATAAACATTCTAGTAACCTAATAAGTGTGTATCTGATGTGGACAAATACAGATTATGTATAAAATTCATTATTTTTTACTCCAAAGGCCTCTTTACAAATTATAAATATATATTTTTAGTATTTACAGTTGAAGTCAAATATATGAGCCATCCTCTGAATTTATTTTTATTTTTCAAATATTTTCCAAATGATGTTTAACAGATCAAGGAATTTTTCACAGTATTTTCTAGAATATTTTTTCTTCTGGAGAAATTTGTTTTATTTTGGCTAGAATAAAAGCCGCTTTTTATTATATAAATTTAAGGTCAATATTAGCCTTTAAATTCCACTTTAAGCTGAATACTAGTATCTTGAAAAATATCTAGTAATGTAATGTAATGTGTATTTATATAGCACATTTATCGTGTATGGCCATACACACAGAGCGCTTCTCAATCATGAGGGGGGTCTCTCCACACCACCACCAGTGTGCAGCATCCCCTTGGATGATGCGACGGCAGCCACAGGACAACGGCGCCAGTGTGCTCACCACACACCAGCTATTGGTGGAGGGAAGAGAAAGTGATTAGGAGGCCATAGGTATGGGCCGATTGAGGGACTTTGGCCAGGACACCGGGGTTACACCCCTACTCTTTATGAGAAGTGCCATGGGATTTTTAATGACCACAGAGAGTCAGGACCTCGGTTTAACGTCTCATCCGAAAAACGGCACCCACTGACAGTATAATGTCCCCTTCTCTTTTACTGGGGCATTAGGACTCACCTAGACCACAGGTTGAGCACCCTCTGCTGGCCTCTCTAAGAAACATTATGTACAGTCATTATGGCAAAGATAAAAGAAATGATTTATTATAACTATTGTGTTTAGAAATGTGTCGAGAAAAATCTGTGTTAAACTGAAATTGGGGAAACTAATAAACAGAGGGGCTATTAATTCAGGATGGCTAATAATGCTGACTTTAACTGTATTTGAATGTCTAACAATAAAAATTATTTGTTTGAAAACACTGATAAATTGTGATTTATGACATGCTTCATTTTTTTCTGGCTCAGTGAGAGCTCTCGAAGGAAAGCAGATTTAAATTTGAACATTATTTAGGTTTTAACATTAATTGACTTTCATTTTACACACTGTTGTTTTACTGACTCGCAACCAAAAAAACAAATTTGGGGGAACAAACAAGAGTCTGCCCTTAAAATTATTGGTCTTGTTTTGGTTTCAACACAGGTAGTTTTGACACTAGTGAACAAAGATTTACAGCTACTTTAAGCTATTATGATGCATCATGTAAATAATTGCAGGAATGGGATCAGTGGAGCGGTGGACAGCAGACGATCACAGTGAAAAATATAAAAGCACACATTCTTGCCAATATCTCAAGGCCTGACTGGGTTGCCTGAGGACAGAATAGGCCAGGCTGCTGTTGTCGAGGTAACAGTGGGCAATGGTAATAACAGCATGGTAATGCCCTCCATAATGAACATACTGTGAAAAAAGATGATCTTATTTTACTAGTCTGCATAAATCAATGAAGGTGAGACAGGGCAAAAGCCTCTGCCAACTGTTTATAACAGCTGTGGTAGTGGTAGGGTTGCACGATTTAACAGAATTAAAACAGTTTATTAAATAGCAAATGCTATAATTTGATGAAATAAATAAATCTCCTGCATGTTTCAGAATAACGTAAAGGCTTGATTCACAATAAATGCCGCACCACATGAACTTAATGGGGTACATGCACACGGACTTTTAATTTCAGTCAGGGAGGCCCAGGGCTTCAGGTGTATTGTCATCCCATACAAAATCGCTGCATTTAAGATCTGATTTCTTAAAAATAAATAAATGTAAAAAAGTGATCTTCACTGCCTGGATGAGATACGATATAAGGTGGTATCTGACCAAACAAGAAGCACTGCATTAAATTCAGTTTTTCCATTCCATGTCTTTAAAATATGGAAATTCAGTTTTTGCACTAGCCTGCTGCTAATGACGGCGACTGTGTTTAAACGGTCTTTCATCTCTGTACGTTTTAACTATCAATAAGATGCTTAAGTCTGTTTAACTGATATATTTGAATTACACTATATTTAAATGACATTACAACATTGATTCTGTAAAAGGAACCTTATGAAATTGAAAATAGTCAATTTTCAATAGTAAACATTAAGCTATCACCGGAAGTTCATCATTAATAACCATTAACTTTGCATATAGCTTATTGTTTTATGTATTTTTTTGTTTGTTATGAGTTAATATAATGTGCATTTGGGAAAATAACCACCATACCTGATGTGCAGTTAAAAGCAAAATTATTAGCCTCCCTGTTAAATTTGAACTTTAAATGTCTGCAAGCACAAAGTATTTCCCTTTTTTTTATCCTACACACTCAGAAATAAAGGTACACGAGCTGTCACTGGGGTGGTACCTTTTGAAAAGGTATACATTTGTACTTGAAGCGTCCATATTGGTACCTCAAAAGTATAAATTAGTAGCCTAAAATTTTAAGAATAACACGTTTGTACTTTTTAGATACTGATATGTACCCTTGAGGTATTAATATGGACCGTTTATGTAAAAATTTGTACCTTTTCAAAAGGTACCACCCCAATGACAGCTCGCGTACCTTTATTTCTGAAGAGTGTAGGTAAAGTCTTTTTTTCTGCAATAAAAGCAGTTTTTGGATTGTTAAATCAATTTTAATCAATATTATTAACCCTTTTAGGAATAGTTTTTAAATTGGCTACAGTACGAACCACAATGACTTGCTTAATTAACATAACTTGCCTAATTAACCTAGTTGAGCCTTTAACTAGCACTTTAAGCTGAAGTATCTTTCAAAAAATAACTAGTAAAAAATTAGGTATGGTGTGGAAATGACAACAGCAAATGAAAATTGGAAAATATTTGGGAAAAAAAAACTTGATGGGAAACAGGATGGCTAATATGTATACCTTTAACTCTACATAAATATTAATATTACAGTTTTTATGTAAGATATATTTATGGCTCTATATTTTACAACTGAATATTACAGTATTAGGGAGGCGCAGTGGGTCTTTGGACTATGGGGGAAACCGGAGCACCCTGAGGAAACTCACGCCAACACAGGGAGAACATGCAAACTCCACACAGAAATGCCAACTGACCCAGCTGGGACACGAACCAGCGACCTTCATGCTGTGAGGTGACAGTGCTAACCACTAAGCCACCATGTCGACCCTATTACAATATTTATGTTTCTTAATTTTAGCATTTTTAAATGGCACTATTTTATTACACTACATATATCACAATTCAGTCATCTTTTAAATGTTTATATTTCACAATGACATATTGTAACATTACAATATTGTTACTCTTAGTTTTATTAGTCATTTATTTATTTTATTATTGACTACTAGAAGAACAGCTAAATAATATTAATAAGTTTCACTAAAACCCCATCTATACTCTCCCTCTTCTATTCCTCTCCCTTTTTAAAATGATCAAAGTCTGTCAAACGGCTCTAACTCGCTGTGCTTTTAATCCCTGCCCATCTTTGATTTATCTGTCGTGTCCATTCCCAAAACGGCCATTATCTGCTCCATAAATCTACAGTCGCTGAAAGTGTAATTGGACGCTTGACAAAAGTGTGGAGTGAAATGGAGCACAATATAAAGAGCAGGTGTTGGGATTCAGACGCCAGCAGAACAACAAATCTACTGGACTACAGTTACAAATCAGGCTCATATCTCTCTTAAAGGGACAGTCCACTCAAAATAAACAATTATAGCAATAATTACTCAACTTACAATTGCTCCAAAACTGAGTTTCTTTATTTAACTGTAAAAACTGCTGGGTTTTAAACAATCAATTTGTGTTGGGACAATATGAAGGAATTAAGTTAGGTTATTAGCTTTTACAAATAAAGTGGATTAATCAAAAAAACATTAAGTTGTCCCCAAAAAAAACCAAGAATTGTGTTGTTGTCAAATAAGTCATTTGAACAAACAGCAAACATAAGTTTTTGAGTGTTTGTTGAACACAAAATGATATTTTAAAGAGTTTTAGAAACCAGAGGCCCTTGACTCCCTAAGTACTTATTTAGTATATATATAAAAACTCAAACAATAGGAACAACATGAGCTGGAGTAAATATTGAGTAAATTTAAATTTATGGGTGAACTATCCCTTTAAGGGTACAAAAACCATGTCATTTATTCACCAATCAATTAAATCCCAGTTTAGCCAGATATTAAATGTGCTGAAGAGGCACAAATATAGCATATAATTTAGGCTTATTATAGCTTACACCTTATTCGCCTCAGTCAGCACTACTGTATTTGCGCAATTAAAATAAGAAACAGGTAAAAACATTTTAGTGTTGCTTTCTATTGCAAAAACATAAGATTCACTGAAAGAGGCTACAGTCCATAAAATGTGAAAACAATTGTGGAATATAACAGTGAAACGGAAATATTTTATTATATACACACACACACATTGGTCAATTTAAATGTATTTTTCTAGTATTTTCATTCATTCATTCATTCATTTTCTTTTCGGCTTAGTTCCTTTATTAATCTGGGGTCGAATGAACCGCCACTTATTCAGCACATGTTTTACGCAGCGGATGCCCTTCCAGCTGCAACCCATCACTGGGAACACCCATACACTCTCATTTACACACATAAACTACGGGCAATTTTAGCTTACCCAATTCACCTATACCACATGTTTTTGGACTTGTGGGGGAAACCGGAGCACCCGGATGAAACCCACGCGAATCCTGGGAGAACATGCAAACTCCACACAGATATCCCAACTGACCCAGCCGAGGCTCGAACCAACGACCTTCTTGCTGTGAGGCGACAGCACTACCTACTGCGGCACCACGTCATCTTTCTATTATTTTATTTTATTTTTTAATTCATTTTAAACATCATTTCTGTTAACAAATGTTGGGGCTCTGAAATATTACATAAGCTAATATTCTGTATTGTTTGCTGGGTTTTGTAATATAATTAACCTGAAGCTTTTTTTTTATATTTATTAGAAATGTATAAATATTTATTGGGTGATTGAAAAATATGTTTTAATAAAATGTAAATTTTTAATATTTGTTTTATTTTAGAAAGGTCTGAAAGTAATTTTTTGAAAAAAAAAAAAATAATTAATAAAATAAAATAAAATAAAAATAAAATAAAACTCAGAAAATACCAATTGGTCCGAATAATAAATGTTTTCATTTTCAGTTAAAAATTAGGGTTATTATATATTAATTAGAAACTTTTCTGAAGATAAATTATTGGTATTGTGTGGTCTAAAAATGTATACTTCTTTATAATCATTTTGGAATAAATATCATAAATAGTTTACAGATTTAAAAAAAATTGCTGATCACAAACTAATCAACAAGAAAATGAGATTCACTAAAAAAAAGTGTCCAGTCCATTTCAAATACAAAATAAAATATAAAACAACTGCGGAATTTAACAGTGAAAGGGAGATATTATAAAACACCAACCTGAAGGGACCACAGATTTTTGTTATATTTATCAAAAATTTATAAATATATATTGGGAGATTGAAAAATATGTTTTAATAAAATGTTAATTTTGATATTTGTTTCATTCTAGAAAGGTCTGAAAGTAATTTAAAAAATAAAAATAAATAAATAAATAAATAATGTTTTTATTTCCAGTTGAAAATTAGGGTTATTATATATTGATTAAGAAACTTTTCTGAAGATAAAATATTGGTATTGTGTGGTCTA
The DNA here is from genome assembly GCF_903798145.1 of Danio aesculapii. Taxonomy (NCBI): domain Eukaryota; kingdom Metazoa; phylum Chordata; class Actinopteri; order Cypriniformes; family Danionidae; genus Danio; species Danio aesculapii. The sequence continues at coordinate 30,684,459 of NC_079455.1, read as the reverse complement.
AAAATGTATACTTTTTTAAATGAAAAAAATGCTCTAAATGACATAACATTGGTATTTTAATTTTGGAATAAATATCATCAATAGTTTACAAATTTAAAAAATGCTGATCACAAACTTTTAAAGGGAGTGTATTTTAGTGGATAAAAACACTTGTTTGCAGACAATGTTAACAAATCTGCCTAAAACAATTCGAAAAAAGGCAAAGAAAATTCTCAATTTCACTAGTTGAAGGTGAGCTTGTACTAAAATCACTGCTGGTGTGAAATATCTTAGCCCTTCAATAACAACATTAAATTTCAGGTGCTAATCAACAGTAAAAAACGTATTCATAAAGGAATTTTATTCATGAGAAGGTCAGATAAATGTGATTATCATCCCAGACCAGCATTATAATTCTGTCACACAACCTCAGCAAAACAATTATAAACCAAATAACCTGTTTTTCAGCAAACTCAGGCATCCTTGGATAAATCAAATCCTGTCCGGATAGTAATGCCTGTGATTGCAGCATATTTTTCACACGTCTTTCCTCATTTATTCTGACCTTTGTCAAATACCGGAACTAAAGCCAAATTTTCTTGTTGTGCAGCCTGGAGTGCCTTCATTACTGATTTAACAGCCTAGGTAAAATAACACTTCAAACGCTGCTGGCATCTCAGCTGAAGTTAAAATTATATGTTTATTACATTAATTACTTGGGTTCAGCTAGAAAAACACTGTAAAAAAATGTCTGTTAATTAACAGGTTCTGCATTTCACAATTCATCGTTTTTTCCAATTTATTTACAGCTATTTCCAATAAATTCAATAATTATTTAATTGAATTATTTTTATATTTATTTAACAGTTTTTATTCGGATTATTGCTTCTCATAATCATAGAGGCCAAAATCGAAACCAAAATTCGATTAATTGCACAGCCTTGGTTAATAGTATTACGGTGAACTTGTAGCAAACTTGACTTTGTGCACGTGTAGATTACTAAGGGTTGACGGAGCATTATTTTATTCTGAAGTCGATTAAATTATTGGTACGGACATTTCAGTAATTGATGGATATTGGTGGGGACACATCCCCTTCGTCCATGCCAATTCTACGCCCTTAATTTATAGTAAGTAAGGAATGGTCTGATTGGTGAACTATGTGTTAGGTAATGCAGGACCAGCTGTGGACAATCATAAGCACGTGTTCCTCTCGAAATTAGTTTATAAATAAACTTCAAATAAACATAAAATTTAAATTAAAAAAAGCATAAATAAATGAATCTAAAAAAAACATGAACTACAAAATATCAAAAACTCTTAATTTATAGATGTTTTTTTACAGAGTACACTCCTATTCCTAGCTACACTGTACATTAATTCATTTACCTAAACAAATTAAGCCTTCGGTAATAAATTAAGCTAAAATTATATTTATATTTTTGGTGTAACGAGTTGATCCAATATGATTTTCTTGTCAGTGCAAAACTACAGCAATATCCACATAGTCCAACATCCAGAAAAAAACTCAACTTTCGAAATAGTACAGGATAAACCAGGGGCCAATGTTTACATAAATAAAGAGAGGGAACAGACTAGAACACTTTGAAAAAGCCACTTTGACAAAGAAACAAAACCGATCCCTTACTTTCCTGAAGACATAAAACACACACACATTCATCAGCCTCTCATACTGCAGGTTTTTGACTCACCCAGTCACAACGACCACAAAGTCCATTATGTTCCAGCCGTTGCGAAGGTAAGAGTCTTTGTGAAACACGAAGCCCAAGGCGATGATCTTAATGCCGGCCTCAAAACAGAATATTCCGATAAAGTAGGGCTCTGTGTCGTCCTGCAGGAAGAAAGAGCAGAAAGAAGGATAACTTGTGTGCTTTTTGTGTGCTTGAAAGAAGAGTGCATCTATTGATGCATGCAAGAAAGATAGAAAGCAGAATATAGGTTGAAGCTTTTTTGCATGATGGACATAGAATAGGTCAAGATGCATGGGTTCCTTCTGTAATAAAGAGGGCGAAGATGTGGTATTATGTAAAATTGTCCTCTGTTGTGATTTGATCTAATGCAAGGAACATCCAATGCAAGTGCATTACTTAAATATTCATTCATTCATTTTCCTTCAGCTTATCCCCTTTATTCATTAGGGCCACAGCGGAATGAACCGCCAACTCATCCAGCATATATTTTATACAGCGGATGCCATTCCAGCTGCAGCCCAGTACTGGGAAACATCCATACACACTCATTCACACATACACTTCGGGCAATTTAGTTTATTCCATACACCTGTAGCACATGTCTTTGGACTGTGGGGAACACCGGAACACCCAGAGGAAACCCACATCAACATGGGGAGAACATGCAAACTCCACACAGAAATGCCAAATGACACAGCTTGGACTCGAACCAGCGACCTTCTGGCTGTGAGGCGACAGTGCTAACCACTGAGCCACCGTGTCGCCCCACTTTAAAATATATATTTTAAATTATAATTTATAATAATTTTGTTAGTTAAATTTACTGTAAAAATATTTTAATAGCTATTTTAATACAATAATATTTAAATAAAAATAATCAAATATTAGATTTTAAAGTGCTTTAATATTCAGTTACCACCACTAAACTTAGTATTAGTATTTTGGCATCATATACCAAATACTTTTATGAACTTTAGGTTTTATGAACAAAAAATTATGGACAAATTATGAACAAAAAAAACAAACAAACAAACAAAGGTAATTTCTGGAATAATGACAATGGTAACATAAACCCTTTAACTGTCTGCTCTACCAAATGGTTGATCATATTCTGACTGTTTTAAATAATGACTGTAAAGGTCATTTAAAGAATGACTATTTTAAATAATGGTTTACACTACACAGCATTGTTGGTTTACAACAACAACAAAAAAACTATCACAATTCTGTTGCACTACTAAACTTGTTTTTTTTGTTTTGTTTTTTACAACGAAACCAAAATTAAGAAAACATGTTAAATGAGAATATGAAATATTTTATGACATACTTAAAAAATAAAAAATAAAAAAAGGTGTAAAAAGATTTAGTATTCAAAAATGTTTTATTTTACTTTTTTTTTTTTAAATAAATTGGTCTCACACTTCATATTTTCAGATTTTTCATTTTTCATAGTATATGTATTAATTCCGGTACTTTTACCATAAACCGACATATCAACTATTTGGTAGAGGGTGATATTTTTGAAATTATGGGATGTGTTAAAAAAAAAAATTCATTGAGTGTGTTAACTAGCGACATTAAGAGTCACGAAATGGAATCCGTGACTATGAAACGCTCCAGTGTATCTGTATCTGTGGTTACACTCCGTTAACGGCGGTGAGTTCAGTGAACCGATGACCTTCATGGCCAATTAGAGTCATTTCTGTTGAGCACGTGAACACAATGGCAAATCAGCGCTGTTTAAGAACATGCTCAGTAGCGCTCAAATGTTCGAAGGAAATGGACGTTTTTAAAATTTCAGTACTAATTGGTATCGAATTCCAGTATTGTGACAAACCTATAAGTACTAGGGCTGAACAATATCATTTGAGCTTAGATATCGCAATGGAAGTACCAGCAATAGTCACATCGCAGGATTTAAATATTTATTAAAGATTAAAAGATAAAGATATTATTTTAAAATCATTTTTACAATGATGATGATGATGATGATGATGATGATGTTATTTTATGTTACCTGAATACTGCAAGACTCCCCAGAAAACCATAAAGCACTGTTTGTTTCAGTTTTATCTATGCTTTGCTGTATTTATTTATGCTTGTAATTTATTATGATTTATGCAATCGCACTGGATAGAAACAGACTTGATCATGCCAATCTTTCTAAATCAGGGATGTCCAAATCTGGTCCTGGAGGGCCGGTGTCCTGCATAGTTAACTCCAACTTTTTTCAACACACGTCCCTGGAAGTTTCTGGTGTACCTAGAAAGAGCTTGATTAGCTGGTTCAGGTGTGTTTAATTGGGGTTGGAACTTAAATATGCAGGACGCCAGCCCGTCCAGGACCAAGTTTGGACATCCCTGATTTAAATAAACAAAATATTTCCAAATAGAGTTCCTCGATTCATCTGGTGAAATTATATTCATATTACAATATATCGCAGAAAAATTAAATATCACAACGTCAGATTTTTCCAATATGGTGCAGCCCTAATTAGTACTGAATCAGTGAACGTTTCATCTGAAGGAGAAAAATATTTATCAAACCAAGTGAAACTGGACGAAATATAGCAAGCACGAGTAATGAAATCTGTTAGAAGAATGTACTTAAAGAGATTCAGTCCCGGGTACAGCATGTCGCATTGCTTTTGAACTCATTCCCATTAATGTCAGCAGAGCCCTACGGCTCTTCAGGCACTTACACCGGACTAACCTCTCCAGAGCTCTGCTCCCACAAATCCCTCCCACTTTATGAGTGCAATTATCATCCCTGCTCACAAACAAGTCTTCTTATGGCCCTCTTTTAGATCCAAACCTTATCCACGCAATATAAATGTTTATGGCAGGCTTCAATAACAGCAGCATGATATCGTTTTTATGATTATAGTTTGGTACAGCAAGGAAAACACCACACTGTTCAATCTTTCTGCTGTCTGTAAAAATAACCATGCCTTCGGTAATACAATTTCATTAGCAATCAGAAATAATAATAATAATAATAATAAAAAAACAAATTTTATCTTGAAAACTCCATTAAGGAGCCTAAAGCACTGTTGTATATTTCCTCAATGATAGTCTAATTATCTAGACAGCACCTGTCGTGTTGTCTCTATGAAATCACTTGGCAAAAATGTGCTTGTGGGAGCAGATGTGCGAGACGGATGATTTATGAGAGCGGAGAAATGAGTGAGCATGGCTGCAGACAGCACATTTCAATCTATTATGTATAGATCCAAAGAGTGTATTCATAATGAACATCCTTGTCTGCGGTGTATGGGTTTTCAGGGGGAAGTTTAAACTCGGCAACAGGTTGGGAACTGGTTGCGTTGCAGTGTTAACCAAACAAGCTGTTGATCAGTTTGACAGGTTGAAGTTAAAGCTCTGCTACACTGGGAACAATGAAGGCTGAAAACCAAAACTCTTCATTTACGGGCTGCCTTAACCTGGGATCAATCACAGGGTGTTAAAGGTATAGTTTGTCCAAATACGAAAATGTACAGTTAGTTTACTCTGCCTTAGATTTTTAGTTGAATCTGTGGTGTTTGGAGATTTTTATAATGCAAGTCAATGGTAACCTTTTTTTTTTTTTTTAATAAAATAAATGCATACAAACAAGTCCAAATCAATCCCTGTGACTCGTGATGATACACCAAGGTCTCATAAAGCAAAATTATTGGTCTGTGAATATTATTTACAATATTATTAGTTTTAATGCACAGCCTGGGCCCAAAAAGAGTTGTGAGCGCAAGATTCTGAACTGATTCTAAACATTTCAGGATTGATTCAGAATTCACATTAGATTATGACGATGTGGGTCTACATGAAAATGAGCTAGAAATAGAAAAATAATAAGCACTGACAGACAAATGTACGTATGTAGGTTAAGAACTCTTTTGGAATCGATCCATGACTCCTGGAATCAGAATTGGATCGTGAAGTCCCTAAAGATTTTCACCCCTAATAGATATGCACAAAAAAAAACTAAACGGTAACATTTTACTTAAAGGGGTGTTCATAATACTGTTATTAAACCTTTATAATCATGCCTAGACACTTGTCATGAATGTGAATGAGATTTTATGCATGCTTATAACAACTGTGATTAAGTGTCATTTGCTTAGTTATGACATCTTAAAGATGACATCGTTTGATATGACAGCTTGACATATATACACCACAGCCTGTTTTTGGCTTTGTCTGACAACTTGACATTACCAAAGTGTATTTTTAAGGCTTGATTGTATTTATAAGATGCAAAGCAATGTGTCACATTTTATATATATATATATATATATATATATATATATATATATATATATATATATATATATATATATATATATATATATATATGTATGTATATGATTATAGCTACTCAGCTAACATGAAAACGACAATCATATTTTCTAGTTCCTCCTACAGTGTTCAAGGTATACAGTGGTTTGGATAAGTCTAGGTTTTAAAACCGCCAACATTTTCTGTAATACCGTTCCTAAGGTATGTTTAAGATTTTTTATTTACTTTTTTTGTTTTGTTTTTTAGGACAACAGTATCTTCAGCAGAAAAAAATCCAAAGATACCATTTTAAATTGTAAAGAATTAAGTGTTTTTGAAACTAATGAAGACAGCATAAGTCAATAATTCATTTCAATTATTTACTCTGACATGTTTACTGCTCCAAATTATTTTAAATCTTTAAAAAAATAAAATATATTGTTTTCAAAGGGGAAAAAAGTTTTAGTTTTTTACCCAGACATTTGAAAAGAATATATTTTAGAGCAGTAATCACAATACCGTGATACCATGATATTTTTATCCAAGGTTATCATACTGTCAGAATCTTATACCGGCCTATGCCTTTCCTCCGAAAGACCCGCCCTCAAGAGGCTCTGATCGGTCAGCTAACATAATGTGCTGTGATTCGCGGATCGGCTCTACGTCACCGGGAAAAGTGCCACGTGCCTTCAAGCATGCGATATTGCGATGTGTTTACATCCTCGCTACAACATACCGTTAACGCTAGAAACTGTGCATGTAATGGATCAATTTTAACATATAATAAAAATACTTACAGGTTGTAGCTCACAATCCACAGCTTCATCAGTTGGAGGAGTTTTTTTAGCTAATCCAGCACTGAACTGAGAAATTCTGAAAGCTGTCCTTTGTCAAATGCTGGCTATATATCTTTATAATTCTCTGGAACATAATTACTTTAATTGTATGCACTTCTCTCTTTGTGTCATGTCTTTTGGACACCCAAATACAGAAACAGAAGAAGCTCTGTGGAATTAGCAGAGTTTGGATGACATTTTAGCTTTCCCTGTTATAGCTTTTCAGTGCGTCTGGCCACACCCCTTCGTTGCGTGTGGTGAATGTGCGTAACCTGAAGCGTTTGTGATCTCACCTGCCCGGATGTTGTTTTTTTTTTTTGTTGTCCCCAAAATTTGTTCGCTGTAGGCTTTGCTAAGCTAACTCTGTAAGAGCCAATGTCTCCCTTTGCATTCAATGTCTTTCAGAGATGTTGTTTATGTTTATACAGCTACATTACACATCCATTAAAGTTTAAGATATGATATCGTAGTGGACCACCCCTTTAAAACTGTGACTTTCCCAAACCATGGTAAACCTTGAAACCAATTATCATTCCATGCCTAATGATCAGCCTTTCAAGTAAAGTGCTACAAACTAAATATCTACTAAATATCCAAATACTAATTCTAATATCTGAAGTGGATCTAAAATCCACTTTTTTTAGGAAGACGAAGAGTCGGTCTGAGTCTAAAGGTGACATGAAGGTGAATAAGTGGCAGAATATTAATTAATGCTTCAATTAATAATCGCCTATTACAGTGTTTCTCAACCACGTTCCTGAAAGCCCATCAGCTCTGCACATTTTCCTGTCTTCTTAACTAAACATACCTGATTCAGATCATAAGCAGAGACTGAAAAACCTGTAATGGGTGTGACAGACAAAGGAGATATCCAAAACATGAAGTGACGGTGGTCCTCCAGGAACGTGGTTGAGAAACACTGGCCTATTAGACTCACTATGACCCATTTTATTTGATTTATTTTCTGCATGCTGAAGAGTATCCCATTGACCTAATGTGCTCATGCTGTTTTTTTCCTCTGTGTGTTCTCGATGCTCCTCCAGAGAGTGTGCAATCCAACATCACCGCCTGCATATTCAACTTCACAAAGAGACCATTACCGCCTTAATCCGCCAACATGTCCGGCTCCGGCTTTAATTGTGCAACTTTGAAGCGGCAATGTTGCATCGTCTTGACTCAACAGACACAACTGCGGTTGCAGGCAGGGGGAATAAGAGCAAGGCAGTGGATCAAAGCCTGCTCTGCATGGGTTCAGGTCGGATCATGGAGGAGCAGCGTTATGCACGGATTCGTCAATGGTTCCCAGCAGGCTGGGTTTTAATGAGACAGAGACATGTCTCCTGCGTGGAGTGTTTGGGTGGTTCTCGGTGGCCCTGGATGGGAGCTCTGAGAGTGGGATAACAGCCTCCGCTCCAGCAGGCTCACCGGTCACCCACGCCAACCAGTGCAAGACCGCTAAAATGATCAATCAATATACTCCAGCGGGGATGTCGGGTGTGTGGGTGGAAAGAAAAGCAAGCCAAATACACAGTTATCTCTCACTCGCTCTGCGCTGAATGCACTGTCATTGTGGTTTCTCTCTCCTGAGATACGGTTGCAGTCATATTCAGTGAAGATGAGTAATACTGATACGTGATAGACATTTGTAACGCGATGAAACCTGAATAATCAAGAGAGAGAGCGAGAAGAAAATATGAGATTGTTGATGCTCACCAGACGTTCAGACATGGGGGTCTTGTCCAAGGCTGGGAGATGCTGTTCGAGGGCCAGGACGATGCAATTGGCGATGATGGTGGTGAGGATCAGGTACTCAAATGGAGTGGATTAGTCAAGGAAAAAAATGTGGAATAACAAACAATGCAATCAAGACAATGACAAATGCAGAACATTAGGAAATGCAGGAGCTATCTAAGGCTCATGTGTTGCTAAATAAAAAAAAGACCAAAAAATAAACCCTTAAAAGGAATAGTTGACCCAATACTGAAAATTCGGTCATCATTTACTCTTCTTTTACTTATTCCAAACCAGTTTGTCTTTCATTCTTCAGTTGAACACAAAAGAATATATTTTGAAGAAAGCTGGAAACCTGTAACCATTGACTTCTATAATATTTGCTATTCCTACTACAGAAGTCAAGGGTTACAGGTTTTTAGCTTTATTCAATTATCATCTTTTGTGTTCAACAGAACAAAGAAACTCATAAAGGTTTGGAACCACTTAAGTAAATTTTCATTTTTGGGTGAACAATCTTTAAGTCTTTCTTTCTTCTGTGGAATAAACAAAGATAATATTTTTCATGCAATTAAATCAGTTGTATGCACCCCACTGACGTTATATACATCTTCTTTTAGCCACTTTTCCACTGTGCAATACGGTAAAGTTCAGCACGACTTCAATGTACTTTCCACTGCAGTTTAGTACCGCTTAAAGTGGGTGGGATTTTCCAGCCTGATCTCACAAGGAAACGTAAGTATTTTACGTTTTGACAGTTTAGTGGCTAATTGGTATAAATTCGTACGAGTTCAGTCGTACAAAAACGTATGATTTTAAAAAGAAGGCGTGACACCCAACCCCACCCCTAATACCCAACCATCATTACAAGGATAAGCAAATCGTACTAGGTTGTAAGAATGAGATCGCACAAATTAACTCAAAAAGTTACGAATTGCTGCGTGATTGTGTTGAATTTTCACTATAGTTAAACTGCCTCTACTGCCATAACTGTAAACAGATATAAATGCACAACACAAACCAACCTACAATACAGAGGCAACGGATGCAACTGATGGAATGGTGTTCTTGAGCAATGGCTGCTCTTGACTATTTAAATAGTAGCAGGTTTGGTGTTGAAAATCCAATGACGCTGATAGTGACACTGGTAGTGATTATTCGCTCTGACCAATCGGTGATCAGCAGTGTGTATTTAGAGTTGTCACAATACTGGAATTCCATACTAATCCATACTGAATTTTAAAAAACTTCCTTTTCCAGCTAGCATTTGAGCGCTGTTAAGCACGTTCTTAAACAGCGCTGATTTGCCATTGGGTTCACATGCACAATAGAAATGTCTGTGATTGGCCGTGAAGGTCATCGCAAAGAGCTTAGAATGACCAAGAGGTGACACTCAATAGAACGTTCCATTGCAACAGCAGCGCCCTGCACAGCACTGCGATTCCACCATTTTGGAGTGAAAGCGATCAGCTGTCCAGTGGATCTTATTAATGTCTCGATGGCAAGCAGCTGCTTTGTTTTCTATTTATTTATTTAAAAAGCGCATTAATGCTGAGATACAATCTGAAAGACGACAATACAACACTTACTATCACAATAATCAGCACTTTTAATAGTTTATTTTACAGACTTTTAATATGCTGTTGTTCTATTGGAATTTTCATTCCAAAATGGCTGCCGCGCCGTCTAGTGGCTGTTTCTCAAATCGCACTAGAGTGTCGCCTCTTGGTGATTCTATACTCTTTGGTCATCGGTAGGCCCACACAGATAGTGCACGCGCAGAATTTCGAAGATATCCGCAGATTTTTAGCTCATCATTGTTTCTGTTTATGTACTTGCGTAAATGTGTGTAAATTTATAATTTAATTAGTTTTTAAATTAATTTTATAATATGAAATTATTCATATGATTTATTTGCAATACAGTTTGTAAAGTAATATTTTCTATCTTTTAGTAGATATGCTACATAAGAAACTTGCTTTGTTTACCAAATAAAGTGGAACTAATTTGATTTGTATTGTAAACATTAAACAAAAGTTTAAAATGTATTATTTTTATTTCATTTATTAAGTTTTTAGTTATGATACTCTCAAAATCATTCCGCATAAATCTGCAGATTTTTAACAAAATTCTGAGCAGAAATAGCAAAAAATGTCCGCAGATTCTGTCTGGCCCTAGTCATCGGTTTACAGAACTTACCGCTGTTTACTGAGTGTAAACACAGATACAGAGACACTGGAGTGTTTCAAAGTCACGTTTATCAGCTGGTTTTTCTATAAGCTGACATACAAGCGATGCGTTGATGAATTGTGGCTTTAAAACGCTCCAGTGTCCCTGTATCTGTGGTTACACTCAGAAAACAGCAGTGAGTTTGGTACACTCATGACCTTCATGGCCAGTCAGTGATTTTTGTTGAACACGTGAACATAATAGCAAATCGGCGCCGTTTTGGAACGTGCCCGACAGCACTCAAATGTTAGCTGGAAATGGACGTTTTTAACATTTCAGAACCGAATGGTACCGAATTCCAGTATTATCACAACCCTACCCTCACATTTTGGTAACTGCAAGGTTTGCTTGAAACGTCACTTGAGGTGCTGCTAAAAACAGTACCAGAGTCTGTACACATGCAGCAGAAAATCTTCCAAAAATGAGCACAATCAAATCGAAGTGTCTTACCATGCAGTGGAAAAGCTCCTAATGTTTAAATAAATAAATAAAATGTGTTCCACAATAGAAACTATTTTACCAGTAAAACTGAATCTTCTAAATGTAGCAATAAAAAGCCATTTACGACTAGAATGACATCTATAATGTATTAACAATGCTTCAAACAATTGCATAAAAAAACTATTTCATAAAAAAGGAATTCCACAGTGCAGCGATATCATGCACAATCCAGATGATGAAGGATAAAAACAGTGACAGCCAATCAGAATTAGCCTAACACTAGAGCTCGAGCATTTAAACGAATAGCTCACCCAAAAATTCAAATTCTGTCATTATTTACTCTCCCTTTACGAGTTTCAAACCTTTAAGAGTTTCGTATGTACAGGTTTTCAGCTTTCTTCAAAATATCCTTCATTGTGTTCGACAGAAGAAAGAAACTCATAAAGGTTTGTAAAGGGTGAGTAAATGATGACAGAATTTTCATTTTTGGGTGAACTGTTAAAGCTGTAGATGACATAAAATAACATAAATATTATCCATTCATTCATTTTCCTTCCGCTTAGTCCCTTTATTTATTAGGGGTCGCCACAGCGGAATGAACCATCAACCTATCCAACATATGTTTTACACAGCGGATGCCCTTCTAACTGCAACCCAATACTGGGAAACATCCTTACACACTCATTCACACACATACACTACGGCCAATTTAGTTTATTCAATTCACCTATAGCACATGTGTTTGGACTGTGGTGGAAACCAGAGCACCCGGAGAAAATCCACGCGAACACAGGGAGAACATGCAAACTCCACACAGAAATGCCAACTGGCCCAGGTGGGCCTCGAACCAGCAACATTCGTGCTGTGTTGCGACAGTGCTAACCACTGAGCCAACGTGTCGCCCAGAAACATTATCATTAACATTATTACCAGTAAATGTTAAAACAGAACCAGTTCCCTAGATAGTATTTTCCATGTGTTGAACTCAGCTCTGTACATTTGTGGCAATTACTTTTGAATTTCCCCTACATACCACAACAAGGACAAATGGATTGTGTCATTTGAACACTCGATCACTAAATCATTACGAGACGAAGACAGAACAACCCTAGCAGAGCCCTAACTCCCATACCTCTAAGCTCAATCAAGCAATTGACATATAACATCACTTCACGTCCTTGTGATTCTAAGACGACTGCAAGTCAGACCCACAAGCAGTAATGCTGGATGCGTTTGCACCACGTGCCTCTAAGCTGGAAACGACATACGGAGGTCTGGACATAAAAGTGAGATATGCTTTCAACACTAAAAACATTACAGTACAGAGATCATGATTAACCATTAGGTTGGCATGATAGTTTTTCTCTCAGCGGAGCCATATGTGCAACCTTATTCCAGCTAAGAAATGATCGTGCAACTCCACCAGTCTTGCTGTTATTAAAATCTTTTTCATCCTTTTTAAAAGGAAATACTGAAAGGCTGCTAACATCTTTGTGAATGGTCAGTCATTATATTCCATTCTAAGGACATGATCTATTTTTCCAATTCATTTTCTATGCCTGCTCCCTACAGCTATAGTCCTTATGGAATTGCTATTCATGCAGGCAAGGAATGGAAAGGAAAGGTCCAATGGCCGCTTCAATCACATTCTTGTCACCCCTAGAGGGATTTCTCTACAAGCTACACAAACCTAACACTATAGGTGCCTTCCTGAATTTGAACAAACAGAGAGATGGATTTTAACATGCCTAGTAGAACAATCTGGACACATTAATGTAAAATAAAGGAATAATTCTTGATCGTATGATGCTTTAAATGGTAAAATCTGGTGACTGGAAGATCAGTGATGATAATTCAGCACCATGGAGAGCTACGGTTCTTTATAACAGAGGTGCTTTTCCTGAAAAGATGTTTCAAATAATGAATTAAGATTCTAAACTTTTACATAAAGAACATATTAAAGTTACAATGTAAATTAACCTATAAATATCATAGCGATTCCTGGAGGGCTGCAGCTCTGCACAGTTTTGTTTTTAACCCTAATAAAACACAGCTGATCCACCTAATTATAGTGTTCAAGACTACTAGAGACTATTAAGCAGGTGTAAGTTCGAGGTGGTTGGAGCTAAACTATGCAGAGCTGTGGCCCTCCAGGAATTGAGTACTATATTTTTCCCATAAATATATATATATATATTTTTTTTATTTATTTTTTTTTTCTTATATGCCATGAACCAAACAAACCATCTACTGGTTTATACATTATACAAACTTTGATTTGGAGTGAAGGAGTTTATGAAAATTGGGAGCTACAATCCAATGGAGCATTGCAAATGGCACAATCCAATTATAAACCACGATAAATGTCTGAAATCCTTCATTCAACATTGTTGGTTGGATCTAAAGAAACAATATAATCATGTTTACTGCAAAGTATACAAATGTTAAAGTAATTTAAGACAGCGTAGAGACATGGCCAACTTGATTACAACATTTGTAGGGTTTTTGCGAGAGTGGGAGGAGCTATTGATTTGTAGAATTTTTTGTAAAGCCCCATCTAATGCAGTTTTATCACACTATTAAACAATTGTTTGTGTATACGATCAAACAAACGCATATACCACCGATTGACACCCTCAGAGCTCAAAACAAGCCTATTTCAAAGCCTTATCCTTTGTTAAATACATAGAGCTTATACTTCAGGTGCTGTGTTGCCTTTTCTTAACAACTAACCATTATGCTGATAAACTTATTTAAAAAAAAAAAAAAAAAAAAACTCTTTTTATAATTGTCACTAGTGAACAACTAAAGCAGCTGCTTCCAAAAAACGCCGGAAAGTTTCAGACTATTACAAGCTCATGAATATTCAATTAGGAAGAGCTGAGCCAATTTATGATTGGTTGTCTGTTGTAAATCAATTTACCATAACGTTCCAATGACGCTTTTTTCACACTGTATTTATACATTAGACTGTGTCAAACCTTTTCGAAACGCTGCTAAATCCCAGGTTAGACCTGACATTTAACCAGAGCAAAATAAATAAATAAACCGTTATCCCAGGGCTAAGTGCAGTATGAAAAGCGCTATGGAGCGGTGCCTAACATCTGAGCGACTGCTTGACTTTACTACGCTTGGATTAGAAAATAAAAGGCTGATGAGCCAACACCCCGACACGATCACCAGCTGCCAAATGCCTTAAAGTGTGTGAACACGTGAAGACAAAAGACATCTTAGTGTCAGGCACCATTTCAGCACGCAACAGTTATAATCTGACAATGCCAAACCTAAAAGCGTGCATTTGTACGCTTATAAACGAGATCGACCACACAAAATGTGTAAGTGGAGATGTCATGAAGCAACATGTCTTCTCCATTAATCATAAAAAATAAGGATATGGCCATTCTGTTATTCTTTTGGCATATTTCCTGATGACATTGTCCTCGCTGAAGATGAACAAAGAGCGGTTGACAGTGAAACAGTTCTGTTTGGTTTGTTTAGGATTATATAAAGCCATTGTCCTGGCTCTCTGAGCCATCGACTGTTTGTACATTCTTTGACCGCCCGAGGGACCTCCCGCCCGGGCTCCCCCTCTCCCGGCGCCCGCTGGACCTCCATAGCGGGTGGGCAGATCGTCTCCAAAGCGAGCCATCCTAGACATGCAGATATCCAACAGGTAAAATCCAAACTGGCATTAAACAGAAGATGAAGAGTGCACATTACAGTACAGACATCTGTTAGCAGTTAGAGTCCCCATCAGTCTATGTGAAGTGAAATAAGATATAAAAAGCTCCTTTTAACCAGCTCCCCGTGCGCCCTCGCTTCACTCCATTGCTCAGAAAATTGCGAAAAAACGAAAACTTGTCACGGGAATGTCATTCCCGTGGAGTGCATTTTAAACAGGAAAAAATAGCAATTATACAATTCGTGCCATCCATCCAGCACAACCTGATCCAGCTGACAGGTCACGAAACCAAAATGTGCACCATCACTTACGCGTCATGCCAGACGAAAAAAACGAGTTGGGGGAAGCAAAAGCGCGAAGAAAGGTATTCCGTATGCACGCGCACACGTACACGGCTGTTTTTTCTCTTTTGCGATGACTGCTTTTACCGCTTCCAAACAACAATCCCACTTGGAAACGCGCACGGTGCGAATGGTGCCAAATGAGTGGACGCGGGTGCGCGAGTCTCTCACACGTGACGCAAACGGCCCTATAGGCAGGACCACCTGCCGGAGAGCGCGAGAGGGGGAGGGTGTCTAAATTGATCATCAATGAATGATTTTTATAAGTATTTACTTCTCATGTTTGCTTAGCATACATTAAACTGGAATGACGTAAAACAAAAGCAGAAACACGTCTTTGTTTTAAAATCAGATTAAAAACAAACGAATAACTTAATAAGTGGCACATTTGTGCTATACAGAGTGATCGTTGCATAAAATTAAAAGCGATTTGTTGGTAGGTTGTATTGGTGGGTATTGTGTCTTTGTTTGGTCATTTTCTAATGCTTAATGTTGTGGCGACAGACGTTTTCAAAATGGAATTGCACACATTTATACAATATTCATGAAATTTCTTTGATACAGTATCATGTAAAATTGCCATGGTGTGTATTTTGGACCTATCAGTCAAATTATGCATCAAAAACAAAATGGAAAAGCATTCTGCATTGCACTGAAGCTATTTTATGTTGCTGATTTAATATTAAACAAAACGTACATTAAATATCCAAACAGCCACAAAACCCTTATGTGTTTTTAAATATCTACCGTTGAAGTCAGAATTATTAGCCCCCCTGACTTATTAGCCCCTGTTAATTTTTCCCAATTTCTGTTTAACGGAGAGAAGATTTTATCAACACATTTCTAAACATAATAGTTTTAATAACTCCTTTCTAATAACTGATTTATCTTTGCATTGATAATAGTAAATAAGATTTTACTAGATATTTTTCAAGACCCTTCTATACAGCTTAAAGTGACATTTAAAGGCTTAACTAGGTTCGTTAGGTTAACTAGGCAGGTTAGGGTAACTAGGCAAGTTATAACGATGGTTTGTTCTATAGACTATCGAAAAAATATAGCTTAAAGGGGCTAATAATTAAAAAATTACAAATTATTAATAAATTAATAAAAACCTTAAAATGTTTAAAAAGTTAATAACTGCTTTTATTCTAGTCTAAATAAAACAAATAAGACATTCTCCAGAAGAAAAAATATTATCAGATATACTGTGAAAATTCTGACATCAACTGTATATGCAGAAATTAGAAAGCCTTGTTTGCAGCGACACTCGTTTTCATTAAGTGAACAGCAACATTGTAGGCTACTTATAAATGATGTAATAAACTAGAGACTTAAAAATCGAAGCTGGAAGTACTTTTGCACAATTATATTGCCCCGCTAACACTGAACATCACCCTAATATCCCTTTTTGGTTCATGTTTGGGATCAATTTGGTTATTTTTAGAACTTATAAGAACCTTCTCAGAACACTACAGGCAATTATTATTATTATTATTATTATTATTAGTAGTAGTAGTAGTAGTAGTAGTAGTAGTAGTATTGTTGTTTTTAAATTTTTATTTTTGGGAACAGAAAAAAACGATTAAAGTGAATGTTCCAAGAACATTCTCATAACCTGTAGGGAACATTCTATCTACGTTAAAAGAAAACATTAAGATTTAAAAGGTCGAAAAAACACTTAAGGGCTCAAATATTCAATAATCAGGCAAATTTGTGTTAACCATGTTCAAAACAGCATGGTCATATGTCCTTGGATCAATCTCGCTTACATTGTCATATCTAATACAAAATGAAATAATTTCTTGCGTGCAATTTTAAATAGCTGCAATTATATACAGTGTGTTTTAATATTAAGCAAATTTCATATTCTATGACTTAGCTCACACAATATTATTTATTCACATTACTAACAAGGCTCTATGTGGAATTCGAAAACCTTTGTTATTAGCGACACATGTGGCCGATAAGAGAACTGCAGCCAGTCAAGCTATTGTCAATCAAAAATTGTGTGAAAACTATTCCTCTTATTAGCACAATAAACATGAAAAATGTCAGGTGAAAAAAACTTATAACAAATATTTGAGACTATAGAATAATCAATATATGTTAACATGGAATTAATTCGTTTTCTGCTCATGACATATTTACAGTACTGTACAGTAGGACTCTTTCGCTATTACTTGAATATTACAAAATTTAATTCCATGTGTCAGAGGCTCTCAGATCCACACATAGACATAAAATTTTGATTATCCCTGCAAAAATTAGTTAATCATGTTAAAATCAGTCATGCTTTCTCTTTTCTCAGAAGTTTTCTCATAAGTTTTTCACATATTTGCAATAAGAAAATGTGAGTAACACATACAAATTAATATTACATACACCATCTGATTTTGAGGAATAAAATGCCAAAAAAAAAAAAAAACTAAAGTTTTGCAGTGTAAAAATAGTACCTAAAGTTTTGCAGTCTGGTGCCTTTATATCCATGTTCCCTTCTTCATACATCAAAAAGCCCTATGTTCAAGTGAATCTTATGATTTGACTGTTCCCCGGGTTTGAACTGAAATGGGGAGGCGAGCCTTTAGTTATGATGTCCCCTCATCCTGGAATACTCTTCAGTCTGAACTAAATCCCAATCAAATCTTTTCACTCTATATTTTTTTAACAAACAACAACAGTCCATTTCTCAATGTATGTGTTTTTAACATATTGTAATGTGGTATAGCTGAACAACTAAACTGTATTTTTTTTATATTATCTTAACTTTCTATTTATTATTATAACTTTTTTCATAAGTCGTGTGTTCCGGACCTCTTGGCCAGGTCACCCTTGTAAATGATATCTTGATCTCAATGGGCTTTTATCTGGTTAAATAAAGAAACATATAGCGGCCCAGCCACAGTCCTGACTTAAAACCAATTGAGAATCTGTGGAGGGAGCTATTGATCAGGGTGATGGCAAGGAGACACTACAACATGAAAAAGCTCATCGCTAAAAATGAATGGGCAAAAATACCAGTGGAGACATTTAAAAAGCTGCTCAGCAATTATAGTAAGCATTTGATTGCTGTAATATAAAAAAAGCTTTTCTAATGATTACTGAGAAGGGTATGGTTAATTTTGGACATTCCACTTTTTGTTCAAATGTAAATTAAAGCTGAGAAAATTTTTTCTTTGTTCACAACAATACCTCTTGTAGATTGTTTTCATATCTTTTTGGAGAATCCTGTCTCATTTCCAGTCCCAAAAAAATAGCTGGTTGAATAAAATTAAGAACTTGCCAGTTGTTAATAATGTTTATTGCATTATTTAGGGTTTTGTAGTATGTGTATTACAAAGATACAATGTAGATGTTAACACTTTAAAGCGTTTCTGTGTTTACACCACATCAAAGTAAAGATATATGGTAGATTACCATAAATTTGGTAATGTTTCTTCTGTATTTTTCAAAAGTACAGGTTTTTTTTACAGTGTACAGCTCCATTAAATATAACAGATGGAATTACAGTAAACTAAAACATTGCATTATCTGATCCCATCTCTTCCTCTTTGAAGGAAAGACTGTTAAAAAAATATATACAGCAGGTCCAGATGTGAAGCTCACGGCATTACAGTCAGTAAGTGTGAAGGATTGTGTGCGCGTGTGTGTGTAGTAGTAGGTCCAGACCCACAGGCACAAAATCTCCTGAGAGACTCTGGGCTGTTGAGCTAATCTCATAGCATCCTACAACACCCAAGGGCATCACAGAGGAAAGATTCAAGACTCTCACACACACTGCCAAACACAACAGGCAGGTGAAAGTCTCTAGTTCAGATCTCTTAATGCTTCAAGAACATTTTCCAGTTGACGATAGATGATACCATTAGCATTATGATTTAAACCCTCAAGCTACACCATTTAAGTATTATTTGGACACTTCAACCACACTTTTAAGTAGAGAAGCTGCATTGCATAAAAAGTTAATCTTACACACACTTTCCAAATTTTCCAACTTTTCTTCAGAAAATGGCAATTGGTCAGAAAATAAATGTTTTTTTATTTGTTGTGGTGGTAAATTGATGTTCAAATGAATTCCACCAAATACTGATTTACATGATTGGTATACTATCTAAAAATGCATGTATATATATATGTATATATATATATATATATATATATATATATATATATATATATATATATATACACACACATACACACATATATACACATACACACATATACACACACACACACACACACACACACACACACACACACACACACACACACACACACACACACACACACACACACACACACACACACACACACACACACACACACACACACACACACACACACACAAACAAATAAATATATGTAAAAATAATTCATTAAAAATAATTTATTTATAATTTATTTTTTAATAATTAAAAATAATTAATTCAAATTCAAATAATTGTTACGTATGATTTTAATTTAAAAAATTTAAATCGCAAAATCACTATATTTTTATGTAAAAATAAATTATGAATAAACAAATTATTTTTTATAAATTATTTTTACATATATTTATTTTGTGTATTTTACTATGTACATGCATTTATACAGGCATTAAGTGTTCAAAGATTATTTGAAGCCACTGTAAAACATTTTTTTTCTGCAGAACCTTTAGGCCCCCTAGTGGCTAAAATAATGATTTAAAAGAGTTTTGTAGTCCCTTTCTATTACATATGATGAATTTTATTTCTTATTTTCAATTTCTTAACTTCTTATTTCTAATTTATAATAATAATAATAATAATAATATTTATTATTATTATTAATAATAATAATAATACAAAAGAAAAAAAATAACCTCAATAATAATAATAATAAGAAGAAGAAGAAGAATTAAGAATTATAAAACAAAATAATTAATAATAATAATAATAATAATAATAATATTATTATTATTATAAACAAAAGACAAAATGACCACTGAAAATCATAGTGATGACAAAAAATATGGCTTCTTAAGTTTTATCCCTTTATCCCTTAAATCTAAATGTTCGTTTTTTTAAATGTCTGTTTTTTATTGTGCCGTTTTATTATTTTGCTTTCTATGAGAATTATAGGATCCAGTTTCAATGATAACGCTGCTAAAAACCTTCAGTGTGGTTTACATTACAATCAGTTTATTGATTACATTTTGTTTCTCACCTCTCCTGCTCATCACACATTTCGTGAGCACTGATGAAGTCAGTGTTCTTCAGGTCACTGCGTCTCTCCAGCTCCACAACACTGTGATATTTGCATTCTCCTGCATGGGTCTGGTCATCTCTGGTCATCTGTCTCTCCTCATACAGACCGTGTTCGCTGGAAAGCTCTGAGAAAGCTGCTCTTCTGTCCTTCTGATTGTCTGCTGGTTCAGAAGCTTGAGCCCAGGAACTGAATTCTGCACCCAGAGTCAACATTCGCCATGTTCCCAGAGTGGCCAGTCGGGCAGCTTGATTGTTGAAATAAGACAACAGATGACAAATACACTAGCTATAATAAACCACAGTTTAATAAGGCAAATTAAAGTGTATGCTTGCAAGTTAATGAACAGCTGATGTTTAAATGGTTTAAAGCGAACTAACAGCAAATTTAATCTTGGGACAAATAAAAACTTTTTTAGGAATTGACGATTTCGCAATTTTAATTTTAACATGTTCCTTACAATTCAAATTACTGGAAAGCTCAATTATTTTTATAATAACCATAATATTTTTTATATAACATATAATTTTTTATTATTTATAAAACAAATGAGGTGCAGCACGGTGGCTAAGTGGTTAGCACGGTACTTGCCTCACAGCAAGAAGGTCGCTGCTTTGAGCCCTAGCTGGGTCAGTTGGCATTTCTGTGTGGAGTTTGCATGTTCTCCCCGTGGGTTTCATCCGGGTGCTCCGGTTTCCCCCACAGTCCAAAGACATGCGCTATAGGTGAATTGAATTCAGTAGTGTATGTGTGTGAATGAGTATTTCCCAGTATTGGGTTACAGCTGCAAAGGCATCCACTACGTAAAACATATGCTGGTTAAGTTGGCAATGCATTCCGATATGGTGACCGCTAATGAATAAAGGGACTAAGCCGAGGGAAAAATGAATGAATGACAAAACAAATGAATCAACATTCCTGTTATTAATGCTACTGTTAAAAAGCATATGATTTATAGGGTTGATCAAAAACAAACATAAAATTTTAAAAATACATGCTATGATTACAAAAGCTAACAGAAATTGTTCTTATCATCATTGGGGATAACAAGGGATAGCATTCGTTGTCATAATTACTGGTTTCAAGGTAAACCAAGTTGAATTTTGTAATGGTTAGATTTTACGGTTATAAAAAAAAATAATCATAGACATGAAAACTGTGATTGATTATCATCATTTTTTTCACTCACAGCAAATCCTTATTGTAAAAGACTACAATGTAAATGCACGCTTAAATAGTTAAAAGGCACCTATGATGATAATCAACTTTTGTAAGCTGTTTGGACAGAACTGTGTGTATGTATAGTGTGTCCACAGTCATACTGGAGTGATATAAAGACAACAAGTCTCTTAATTTAAATTTCCTGACGTTTAAATAGGATGCAAATCCCAGTGATTTTGAGGCCCACCGCAAAGTGACGCAGGAGCACCTGTAATGAAAAGGAGAGGGAATTCTGCCATTTTTACATTTATTTAAAAGTTTTCATGTCTAAATATAATGAAACCACAGAATAGACTCACATTTAAGAGAAAGGGGTGGCCCTGGTGGTATAGGTTACCTACAGGGAGAATCTACTCTGTAATATGTATTTGCCACCCTTCAGAGAAAGACTGAAAATACGGGATAAATGTGGGAAAGTACCTTTACGGGACGATAGTGGGATAGAACTGTGAAATACGGGAGAATCCCAGGAAAAAAATGGTTGGCAGGTATAGACGCCATGTTTCTGTAATAACGTGTATATACCTCTATGGTATATATACATGTCGACAGAACCTTTTTTCACAAACAAACTGGGATTAAAATATCTGTTCCAGCTCTCTGTGAGTTTTAGAAGTTTAAAACGTTTTTTAAAACAGAGCATGTTTGTAATAAAGTAAAATCGCTAATTCTTCAACGCTATAATCACCACGGCCGCATGGTGTCAGTAAACGTCAATATATGTGTGTGTCTGTGTACTGACAATGGCATTTGTGTGTCTCAGAGCTTCATAAAGGCTTTAATAAATTCCACCACAAATACATCAAATAAACTTACTTGGTATTTTTGACTAATGAGCTGTACTTCAGCTTCATCCATAAATCTCTCTCTCTCTCTCTCACTGACTGATTATATGACATTAGGGCATGATGAGAAGCAGACACGCACGGTGGGCGGGGAGAAGCAGCTCATTTACATTTAAAGCCACAGGCTACAAAAAAGCTCACAGCAAAATGGGCAAATTCTGGAGGCTATAATAAATAATCTGATGGGTATTTTAAGATGAAATTTACAGGCATATTCTGGAGACACCAAAGGCTTATCTTAGATATTTTAAAAGGGGTAAAATAGGTGTCCTTTAATAAATATATATGTATATATTATAAAATAATGTTGAACTCCTTACATTTAAAGTGCACATTACTGAAATAATCATAAATCAAGAGATAAAGTGACCTCTTCAGCTTTTACCAAATAGCTTTATGCAATTTTGTGACAAACATCGTAAACATGGATCTTGGTGAGGTCATTTTCCAAGTGTAACATGAAACGTAACTTTAAAAACACAAAGAAAAAAAACATATTAAATACTACAAACATAAGTAAACAATTCCATTACCCAGGGATTAATGTGAATGTTATTTGTCACAAAATCCCTAAAATTCCATTAATTGTTTGTTCATTTTCAGTGACTAAACTTGGACAGCCTTAAGTGTGTGACGTTTATTTTTTAACATGTTCAGCTCAATCTAACACAACCACAATAATAATGATAACGATGATAATTTGGTCATGATAATCCTATGATTTTTTTATATCTCTAATAAGGGATGATTAAAAAAAAAAGATCTCAATGTGGAAATCATTTTTTTAACACAGTTTTGTGATATTCACACACAAGAGTATTAGTCATTAAACCTAAATGACACTAAAGTGACTGATTGATAAATCATGAAGACCTTACTATCATACAGATGAATGATATATAAGCAGATTTTAAGACAAACCCAGTTAACATCCTACCATAAATCACAGTGGATTTTCTCTCCTTCCAGTCAGAGTCTCGTCGTTTCGAACTCTTCATGGCCCTGCCTGTCTGCTATCCTTGTGAGGCTGGAGAAATGTTCACAATCCACTTTCTCAGTCAAAATGCAGTCTGTATCCACAGCTCTTGATCCTCATAATCGTACTGAACACTGAAAAGCAAAAAGAAAAGTTTGAAAATGGAATGCGGAAAGGCGGTTTCCTGTCTTGTTGGTTAAAAGCCTTTATCGTCAAGTCAGTAGGCCTCAATCAACAGCTCACATTTTATTGGATCAATTACAACCAGCATGTTAAGTGATCAGGAAGAGAATAATCAAACCGTTTATAAAACTACAGTTTGATAAACAATCAAAAGGCTTCCTGCTTTGCACTGCAAAACTCCTTTGATCTATTTTTGCTGATGCATGACTATCAAAGGGAAAGTTTACCCTAAAATAAAAATGTGCTGTTAAATGTACTCACCCTCAGGCCTTCTTAGACGTAGATTTCCTGATTCATAAAATGGCATAAAAGTTGGCAACAACAAACAATTTTTTTGGCTTCTGATGATACATTGAGGTCTTACGGCCTTAAATAGAACTCCAAATATGAAAACATGATTTATCTGCTTCCTCAAAGTGTGAATTTCAGATAGGGGTGGGCGATATAATGTCAATTTTACTTCAAAGGCACTAGGACCCAGTGGGATGAATTGAAGCAATATTTTAATGGAAAAAAGGATTAAGCTACGGTCACACTCGGCTTTGTGTGTGCGAAATTCTGTCGTGCGGCGCTGCGAAAAGGGGCGGGATTAAACAAGATGATTAGATATTTAAAAAGCCAGCGATTGCTCCATGTTTTAAATTTCTGTCCAGAGAGGTCATGTTTTGATCCTCTATTGGTCTCATGCAGTCAAGTGATGCGATTTCGCAGGTTAGAGTTCACCAAGCTTGAACTTTGCACCGCAGCAACCTGCGAAACTTAACGCATGACCCTGCGTTTCCGGTCTGACGTATTCGTGTGCGTATGAATGGAAGTCTATGGGAGGAAAAGCCAAGTGTGACTGCAGCTTTAAGCTGCTGTCACACTGGAGTTTGTGCATGCAAAATTCTGTTGTACTGTGCTGCGAAAAGGGGTGGGTTAAACAAGATGATTAGACATTTAAAAAAGTGAGTGATGGGTCCATGTTTTGAATTCCTGTCGGGAGAGGTCATGTTTTGACTCTCGATTGGTCTCACGCAATCATATGATGCGATTTTGCAGGTCAGAGTTCACAAAGCTTGAGCTTTCCAACTCCGCAAACTGCGAAACTTGCTGCACGACCTTACGTTTCCGGTCTGGCGCATTCACGAGCATATGAATGGAAGCATATGGGGAGAAAAGTGCAGTGTGACTGCAGCTTTAGTGAGTGGAGAAACCATGAAGTCACTTTGTAGGCCAATTGGATGTTATCAATACAATGGTTATTTCGATATTGCAAATAATAAGCTTATATATAAATAAATAAATAAATGAAGGTCACACTTTATTTTGATGGTCCATTTGTTGAATTTAAGTTACATTGCATCTACATATTAACTAATTCTCATTACAACTTGCCGCACAACCTTACGTTTCCGATCTGACGCATTCACGTGCGTAAGAATGGAAGTTTTTGGGGAGAAAAGTGCAGTGTGACCGCAGCTTAAGTGGGAGGAAGTTATGCCACAAGTAGATAGATGTTCATAAAACAACAGGTTATTGTGAGGTTGGGTTTAGGGTTGTGGTGGAGAGTTTGGACCAGGGGCGTCCAAACTCTGTGCTGGAGAGCTGGTGTCATGGAGAATTTAGCTCCAGCCCTAATTAAACACACCTGAACCAGCTAATCAAGCTCTTGCTAGATCACAGGTGTCAAACACACCTGGTCAATCTAATGGAGTCCTTCAAGCTTGTTTAAAGTGAATTGAAGCAAGGTTGGGCCTCACGTGGCACAGTGGGTAGCACGATCGCCTCACAGCAAGAAGGTTGCTGGTTCGAATAGGCATGAACCGGTATAAGATTCTGACGGTATGATAATCTTGGATAAAAATATCACAGTATTGTGATTACTGCTCTAAAATATATTCTTGTGAAATGTCGGGGTAAAAAACTTTTTCTTCCTCTTTGAAAACAACATATTTTATTCTTTGAAAGTTTTAAAATATGTTGGAGCAGTAAACATAGGCTAAATGATGGAAATGATTCATTGACTTCTGCTGTGTTCATTAGTTTCAAAAACCCAGATTTCATTACAATTTAAAACAACATATTTGGATATGTTTTCTGCTGGAGATACTGTTGTGTTGAAAAACAAAAAGTAAATAAAAAAAATTATCGTACACATACTTTAGGAATGGTATTACAGAAAATTTTGGCAGTTTTAAAACCTTGACTTTTCCAAACCGCGGTACACTTTAAACAGTTATCGTCCCATGCCTAGGTTCGAGCCCCAGCTGAGTCAATTGGCATTTCTGTATGGAGTTTGCATGTTCTCCTCGTGTTCACGTGTTTCTGTGGGTGCTCCGGTTTCCACCACAGTCCAAAGACATGTGATACAGGTGAAAAAAATAAGCTAAATTGGCCAAACAGAATGACTGTGAATGCTAGCGTATGGGTGTTTCCCAGTGTTTGGTTGCGGCTGGAAGGGTATCCGCTGCATAAAACAAATGCTGGATAAGTTGGTGGTTCCTTTCCACTGTAGCAACCCCTGATAAATAAAGGGACTAAGCCGAAAAGAAAATGAATGAATGAATGAAACAGGGTTGGAACTGAACTGTGCAGGGCTGCGGCCCTGCAGGAACGGAGTTTGACACCCCTCTACTAGATATACTAGAACAGGGGTGCACAAACAAAGTCCTGGAGGACCTGTGTCCTGCAAAGTTTAGTTCCAACCCCAATCAGACACACCTGGGTTAGCTAATCAAGCGCTTAAGCCACGGTCACACTGGAATTTTCGCTCCATGGACTTCCATTCATACACACGTGCTTGTGTCAGACCGGAAACGCAAGCTCATGCGACAAGTTTCGCAGTTCGCTGTGCTACAAAGTTCAAGCTTGGTGAACTCTGACCTGCAAAATTGCTAAAATCTGCAGGACGCCAGCCCTCCGGGACAGAGTTTGGAAACCCCTGGTGTAGACATTAATAAAACATAATAGGTTACTATGAGGTTTGGTTTACGGTTGTGGTTGGTGACCACCGGTCCACAACCCTGCTCCTGGAGATCTACCTTCTTGGGGAGTTCAGCTGCAATCTTGATCAAATATACCTCTCTTTAATTACCAAGTGCTCCTTCAGATCCTAGGCTGCATTCCAGTTTACTTTTAGAAACACACTCGCCATTTTGAAGTGTGTTCCACTTTATTAAGTGAACAAGGGAAGCTTTTATGTGCATACTGTACCCTTAATTTTGACTGACAGAGGGAAGTTGGTGAGTGAAGGGCAATTGGACACGAACGCAGCCTTAGTTGGTCTAGTTGTGTCTGATCAGTGTTGGAGCTAAACTCTGCATGAAGGTGGATCTCCAGGAACAGGGTTAAGCAACCCTGATGTACAGGTTAATAAAACACTTTGCACTCCATGTCATGTACAAGACATTAAATAAATCAATGAAAACTGTAGGAAGTACGTACATCCCACTAAAGAGTGCTCAAGTACCACCCATTTGCAGCTGCATGGCTCCGACCTTTATGCCCTTCTTGCACTTCCCTTAGTCTCAGAAGCATCATTTATCAAGCTCAGGCTCACTGTACACGTCATGATTTTGCCAAGTACGATGCGATCCTGGAACATCATTTTAGTTCGAAAGTGTAATCCATGCCTATTCCATACCCCTAAACCCAACCACAATAACTGTAAATAATTCCCAAAATCAGAGGGGAATAATAGTTGGATAACAATCATGTGCATAAACTGTAAGCATAAACGGTAAACATATCCCTTAATTCTGATTGCCATGTTGTTCCAGGATCAACGTAGATGTTAATCTAGGAACATCAGGTTGTGGGCTCACTGTACGAGAGTAAGCCACACCCACTTATTTGCAAGTTGCGGTCTACACAGAATTTAAAATAAATAAAAAAAATTCAACTGACAATTACTTCTGCAGTAATGTTATATCCCATCTCATGAGGAAATATAACTATAGGTATTGTCAGAAAAGTGGCTAATTCACACAACTTCATTCATATGAAAACGTACGGTTTTTAAAAAGGTGTGCCCCCAAACCCCACCCCGTAACCCTACCCCTCATTGGGGGATGAGCAAATCGTACTAAAACGTACGAACGAGATCATACAAATTATTAATAAACCAAAAAGTTGTGAATTACCATGACATTGTGTTGGCCACCACCCCATTTGCAACACTAGAATACATCAACACAGCCGTTCATATTTTTCAGATGATATCAACAGAGATGTTTATCTTTTATTAGTAGCAAATTTATTGAAAAAGAAAAACACAACCAGTAAGATTGTGCATCATGTTTCACTGTCAAGAAATATGTTACAGTTATCTTTTCTTTTTCCTCCCCCCTCAATTTGCAGTGTATTGTATCTCTATGTCTGGGTTTGCACGAAGAACATGACTACACTATCAACATTTAAAAGACCGTAATAGTTTCACCATCAACATGGACTCATGGAACAAAACTAAACAAGCTAAATATGTCAAAACTACAGTTAGAAAAAAAAAAAAAAAAAAAATCAGAGGTCAATTTAAAAATACAAATGAAAAACGAAAAAAAAATGCATCTTCATATTTTACAACTTGTATTCACTTAGTGAGTAATAAAAAAATAAACATAACAAAAACCTTTTTTTTTCAGCACCATTTGCGTTTTCCTACACCGACCGCATTTCATTCCAGTCCTATTCCTAAAGCACGCGTCTCAAAAGCATGCTAATAGGCTCCGTCGCTGTGATCGAAAGTACGCACAGAAAATATTTTTACAGATTTCATTTGCATTGATGGGGGATGCACATCATTTGCATTAAACAGAAGCTGTGTGTATCCAGGCCTGTAACATGCAGGAAATAACCCATAGGGCTTGTTTTCAGACACAGATTAAGCCTCGTCCAGGATTGCTTTGCATTTCCAGTGGCGATTCACCATTAAACACATTTTTACTCAAGAACCGGGCTCTTACCAGAAAGAAATAGGCCACAAATGTCCCGTTCAGAGGCCATTTCATGATTTCGGTAGCTCTGGCATGACGTCCTGCGTCTGTGAACCAATAAGAGGAGGAAACGCACAACGTTCGCACTAAAGTCCCATGACTGCTAGCCTCAGCACACTGTAAGAACCAGAAAAGACTGTACGGGGAAAAATTTGGTCTTTGACAATTACAATTTTCTGCGAATGCACAAAAACTAAGAACAGAAAAACATAACAAAGATGCGTCAAGAGTTAAACCATTATTTCAAAACTCGTTTGGGAGTTTGAGCTTTCGTTCACCTCGACTGTTTATAAAATCATTTATGAGAATGATTGAGAACATGGTTTAAGGGCAGGAGAACACATTGTGACGTCTGAATTGACGAAATGTGTGACGAAATAATGTAAAGTGCCACACATTCCCTTAAGTTGGCTCAAACAGCCTCATTCTTAAGAAGAAAAAACAAAAATCCACTTTACAAGATGTATCGTGGTCCAAAAGGGGCAGGCTGACGATAAAAAAAAAATCCATACAAAATGTGCATTCAGAACACCCCAAACACCAGTCCAATCGTGCACCTCTCACCTTCAAGATTTGAAACCCCTAAACCATACCAAACAATCGAAGTTCGGACCACCAGAGCGAAATGTGGCACTGTGGGTGTAGCATCAGTTGGCCTGGGGTTTGGTACCCAGAGATGGCAGAGATGTGCTCGTGCTGGTGAAGGGAGGTGCAGGCTGGCAAAGGTGGCAAACATGGTTGTGAGAGGGATTAGCTGGGGCTGGATGGGGTGGATGAGCTGGTATCAGGCAGGGCGCTGGGCTGCTGGTCACCTGGTGTACTATCTGCCTGTGTCTGGGCGATGGCAGCTGCAGAGTGCTTGCATTTGGATGAGCCGCACTTGCAGTTGAACAGCTTCCCCTTTACGTCCCAGAAATGATCTCCATAGTCAAACCTGGGAGGGGAGAGAAATGAGAAACTATATATTTCAATACAAATAAATGCTTTCATTAAGGCACTGATATTCTTCTGGTGACATCACAAAATTAAGCTGAAATGAATTGAAATAACTTGCATTTCACGTGCATTAAGTAAAAGCAGCCATAGCCTATTACTTAAAAACTTGCATTCAAATACATATATTTGTGCAAAAGAGAAATCCAACTTTTAATAGCTGTTTTGTACCTCAAAATAGACATCATTCGCTACTAGAAATGACAAAGTCCACTTATAATGCACAACTTCTTTTTAGTTTAAAAATATAATACTTTATTAATATAAATAAAATATAATACTTAAAATAATGTAATATAAACAAGTTTTTGTCTCAAAAACGAAAGGTTAATTTGCTTATTGAGATATACAGCAAGCAACTTTATTTCTTTATATTTATGGTTACGGTTTTCTCCAGTGCATTGATTAACATGATCTGTTCACAGCTTAAAAACAATCAGTGCAATAGTAAGTTGCTGTGGGGTAAAACATCCCACACCCCCGCCCCTTTTTACCCCCTTGGTTAATATTGCATGCTCATTTATTGATAAAACCTCATCCTCCTACAACAACAACAACAACAACAAGAACTAATACTACTTCTACAACAACAACTACTACTACTACTACTACAACAACAACATCTACTAATAGAACAAATACTACTACAATAATAACTACTACTACTACTACTACTACAACAACAACAACAACAATTAATACTACAACAACAACAACTAATACTACAACAACTACTACTACTACTGCTACTACAACAATTAATACTACAACAACAACAACAACAACTAATACTACAACAACTACTACTACTACTGCTACTACAACAACAACAACAACTACTACTACAACAACAACTACTACTCCTACAACAACAACAAATACTACTTCAACTACAACTACTACAACAACAACAACAACAACAACTAATACTACTTCTACAACAACAACTAATACTACAACAACAACTACTAATGCTACATCCTCTAATAGAACAACAAATACTACAACAACAACAACAACAACAACAACAACTAATACTACTACTACTACTACAACAACAACAACAACAACAACAACAACAACAACAATTAACACTACTACAATTAATACTACTACTACTACTACAAAAACAACAACTAATAATACTACTACTACAACAACAACAACAACAAATACTACAACAACTACTCCTACTGCTACTACAACTAATACAACTACAACAACAACAAGAACTACTACTACTACTAACTACAACAACTATTACAACAACAACTACTACTACTACTATTATTAAAACAACTACAACAACAACTACTACAACAACAACAATTACTACTACTATTACAACAACAACTAGTACTACTACCATTACAACAACATCAATAACCATCTAATATTAGGATTTTTTAAGCTGCTTTCTTTTTTGTCATTGCAGAAGTTACTAGCAAAATATATTTTAGGAAAAATACAAAACTTGATACATTTTAATTTGGGATGATTAAAAAATATATTATTTATATATACACATGAGAGACTGTCTCAGGGAGAAAAAGTGAATATATTGAGGCCTTTGAGTACAGGATGACTAGAAAACACTAACCCCAACCTATATCGTAAAGCAAAATTCACATTAAGTTAGCAAGTAAATGGACAATGATGTGAATCAGACCCAAGTTCATCTCCGGCACTGATGTTCTTGCAGGCGAAGAATGCGATGTGAGGAAATCGGAGGTCCTGGTGAGAGGTAAACACTCGACAGGGGAGCAGATTGGGCTCACAGTGATGGTTTATGAAGCGGCTGATGTTCCCATAGAAACGAGCATCAACGCAGTACATGTCACCCACCTGCAACAGAAAATAAATTGAGATTGTGTTTGCCAAGGGACGTGAAATATGAGATTTATTTTGAAAGGGTTAATAAAGCAGGGTTTTATAAATGTAATATAATTAAGAGAACTGTTTGAATTGTGTGTTTTTTATTTTTATCTAGAAATTTTGTGCATGGTTGGCATTTATAAACGTCTAGAAGGGATAGATCACACAAAAATGAAAATGTACTCACGCTTAAGTGTTTCTTAAGCTTAAGTGTTCACAAAACTTTTTGGATTTCTTTTTTCTGTTAAACACAACAAAAGATATTCTGAAGAATGTTAGAAACCGGTAACTATTGACTTCCATAGTAGGAAAGACAAATACTATGAAAGTAAATGGTTTCCAACATTGTTCAAAATAACTTCTTTTGTAAATAAAAAGCAAAAGAAGAAGAAGAAAAAAAAACTCAAATCGATTTGTGTCAAATGAGGTTAGCGTAAATGATGACTGAATTCTCAGTTTTGTGTGAACTGCCCCTTTATTGTTTCATTGTTTACCTTTATTTGACCAAAAATACAATCATATTGTGAAATATCAGTACAATATGCTTCTCAATATGTTTTTTTTTTCTCCAATTATAAGTTCAGTCTTCAGTGCTTCTTCAGAAATGCTGATTAATATCCACTAACCTGCTAATAAGCTCAAAGCATATTTTGTTAGAAAACATCATTTTTAAATAAGGTTGTAAATAGTCAACTAAATAGTTCAAAATAGTCTTTAGTCTCCTTGTTAGAGTAACCGACTCCCATGCATAGAATCGCCGGTTCGATCCCAGCTCAGAGTGGATTGGGTGAAGTTGGTCCGTTGGGTTACATGTGGGGGCTCATCCGAGATGGGAGTGATGTTTAGGGGATGAGTGTAATGGAGGCCAGCTAGTGAAGTGCTATGCAGGTAAACCTCACTCCTCTGACCTCAGAAGGTGCTCTATCAACAGATGCTAGAGGCCATGCTCTTTGGCCTCCTTGTTAGAGCAGGGTGCAGTAGGACCGGTCGATTACATGTGTAGGGGCTCGTTCGGGATGGGAGCAAGTGTAACGAAAGCCAGCTAGCAAAGTGCTATGCAGGTAAAACTCACACCTCTGACCGCAAAAGGTGCTCTAACAAGGAGGCTAAAGACTATGGCCTCTACCAGCTGTTGCTAGAGTAACCGAGTACCATACAAAGAATTGCTGGTTCGATTCCAGTTCAGAACGGGTTGAGCGCAGTAAAACCCAAAGATAAAATAAATCCGTTATTAGAAAATAGTTATTAAAACTATTATGTTGAGTAACATGTTGAGAAAATCTTCTTTCCGTTAAGCAAAAATTGGGGAACAAAATATACAGGGGGCCTAATAATTCAGGAGGGCTAATAATTCTGACCTCAACTGTATATAAAACTTAATGCATGTTAATCATTCAACATCACAAAGAAAGACTTGTAAAGTGGTTGCGCAACCCAGATTGTATGCCTCCATCAACTGTCATTGCGAGACTACTGAAGTACAAGTATCAAAAGTATCATGCTATTATGAAATAAAGCATTTCTCTGAGCTGATAGGGGTCAGTTAAAGGATATGCACAGCATTTGCTTGAGGGCATGCAGATAATCCAGCATTGAGAGAGCAGACAGCAGGGGTATAATGTGATTTTAAAGGGGAGGGCGGCAATACCTTGCTGTCCAGACTGAAAAGATAGGAGTCATTCTCTCTGACATCTGCTTCGGCGTCAGAGATGATCTCACCCACGTATCTGTTGCAAGGAAATGAGACATTAGGATGCAAACACACTAAACCCACAATCATATCCATACTGGCACACCTAAATAAACATACACAGGAAGTCTGACACACACGCAGAGGAAGATATATGAACATAATAAAGCTCAGAAGGACGCAAATAAGAAACTCACTCGCAAACAAACGTTCCTTGCGGGATATCCTGTAATGTCTTGACACCCCATCCCATCATCTGTGTCTTGAACAACTGCAGTCTTGCCCTAAAAAAAATGATTAAAAAAAAACAGTCAATCAGAATTAAATGCATTTAACCAGAAGGTCATGGTTGATTTATCAATTTGTTTTCCATTGTTTTTGTCACAATTTCGGCAGGATTTCCTTGACACACGGTGTCGTGGAGAGTCTTAAACGGCAAATGGTGTCATGAGGTAGTCTGGGAACACACTCAGTGCCGCAAACACATTGTAAAAGCCTGTCCTGCTTATTCAAGTTACTTTATTAATTAAAACTGACCTGCAATAGATGATTTTGTCATTAACAATAAAAACATTGAAATATATCTATATCTATCTATCCATCCATCCATCCATCCATCCATATATATATATATATATATATATATATATATATATATATATATATATATATATATATATATATATATATATATATATATATAAATAAATAAAATACAATATATATTTATATATTATATTAAATGCAAATTATGGCTACGCAGTGGCGCAGTAGGTAGTGCTGTCGCCTCACAGCAAGAAGGTCGCTGGGCCACTGTTTCGAGCCTCCGCTCAGTTGGCGTTTCTGTGCGGAGTTTGCATGTTCTCCCTGCGTTCGCGTGGGTTTCCTCCGGTTGCTTCGGTTTCCCCCACAGTCCAAAGACATGCGGTACAGGTGAATTGGGTAGGCTAAATTGTCCGTAGTGTATGAGTGTATGTGTGAATGAGTGTGGATGTTTCCCAGAGATGGGTTGCGGCTGGAAGGGCATCCACTGCGTAAAAACCAACAATAAAAATCATGTGATCCGACCGGGCTTAACAGCCTGTAATTCTACTAGAACTTGCTTCTTGTTCAAATAAAAATTCTGAATGAACCATTTATGTTATTTGTGCAATTCATGAATAAATATGATGATTTAAGAAACAACTGACTGTTCTGCATGTCAAACATGCATGTACTATCCACACATTCAGTTTATTTAAAATACAAATATCAGATCAAAATCGATTACAAGATTTTAAAAAAAGGTTAAGGATAATAGTACAGCCTCAAATGATGAATTAAATGGCATTTTAATACTTTGCAACTATCATTCAAACACCTCGGTTTAGCTGATCTGTCAGTTTTTTTTAATTATTATTATTTAAAATACATTTGAAGACTGATCTGCCCTCCTATGAAAGATAAAGAAGCACATTTTTTCACAGTATTTTCTATAATATATTGTATCTAACAAAAATGTATCTAATATTAATTATTATAATTTTATATTATTAGCCCCATGGCTACAGAACAAACCACTGTTGTCCAATGCTTAATTAACCTAATACCCCTAGTTAACCTAATTAAAATACTTAAGCCTTAAAATTGCTTCAAATAAATTAGATAAAAAAAAACCTAGTAGACTATTATGTACTATCATCATGGTAAAGACAAAATAAACTTTTATTATTTAAGGAATATGAGGCAAATATTTAAAAAAAAATTTTTTGCCTTCAACTGTATAATAATATTTAGAAAAATCACTCATTATTTGATATATTTTATTACTGTTAAACAACGTCAGTGGGGCATTATTTTATCTTTGGTCCATACATCTACAATCTACTGATCTACTACCTGCCTAAAAATCTTGAACTCACACCGTTAAAAGTGTTTAACCCAACTGCTGCTGAAACTCATAAGTGAACCTGAATTACCTCAGTCCATTCTGTACCACGCGGTTTTTGCAGGTTCTCCAGCAGGAACAGGCATGGTTGCACTCAAATATAAGAGGCGGCTCCTCATTACTGAACTCGGGCAGCAGACGACTCTCCTGACGTCACAAACACAAAACATTTCAACTCACACTAAATAGCAAATTGCAACTAAATTTTAACCTGATGTTTAAATTTACAGAGCAAAACGCAAGTGGTTGCCACTATTAGGACAAGTTAGTGTAAATGTTATGCAGTTGAAGTGTGATCTGGATGGTTTTGTGTTACTGGTCATTATAAATGAAAAGCAAAAAGAATATGTCTCTATAATATCATGGTCCATACTAAATGTCTGTTTTTATTTAGGTTTTACTGCTTAACAATATCAAAATTGCTTACAGTACTTTAACACTTAAATCAAAGTATGGGCAAAGTCACAGTCATTTTTGATATAATCACCAACTACAATTTTGACTAGACTTTTTGTATACGGTCCTGTAGTAAGCTTCTTCTTCCTCTAGGTGGAGATGTTTTCAAGTCAATAAGATTAACAGGAGTTTTAAGATTGTAATTAGATGAGACACCGCAGGTGAATATGGTAAGGAAAAAAATATAATTCACTATACTTCCCCAGGTGATTGATTAAATTAAAAACTGGAAAATTTTAGCATTATGTTTTTGAAAATGTTTAAATATGCAAATGTTTTTATTGAATATATACTGCGAAGAGTCTGATTTTTTTATATTTAAAAAATACAGCTATCAGTTATTAGAAATGAGTTATTAAAACTATTATGTTTAAAAATGTGATGAAAAAAATCTGCTCTCTGTTAAACAGAAATTGGATAAACAGAAATAATAAAATTATATTAATATTTTAATTATTTTATAATAATAATATTATTTTAATTTATTTTTTTGCCCACAGTAATCCTACCTTAAATCTATCTTAGCCCCAAAACTACCCAAATATTAACTACATATATAATAATATAAAGTGCTGAGGATTTTTTTACTCAGCATCCGATGTTTATGTTTAGCGGTTTCATTTTGAAAGGAATGAAAAAAAAAACATTCATCACCATTAATCTGAAATGACTGAACCTACACACGGCACCTCAGCCGGCACTTAAAGGCTTTTACATCGGAAGTCTTCATGTACATTTTAAGTCAAAATTATTATTGTTTGTTTGTCTGCGCAAGTGGTGTAGTGGTAGCGTTGACACATGCACTCCGGTGCTCACAGCAACCAGAGTTCGATTCCCGCCTTGCGGTCCTATGCAGATCCTTCCCCTCTCTCTGCTCCCCATGCTTTCCTGTCAATAATCTCTACTGTCCAATACATTAAAAGTGAAAACCCCAAAAAATAATTGTTAAAAATAAATCTAATTATTTTCAAATATTTCCCAAATGATGTTTAACAGAGCAGGGAAATTTTCACAGTATTTACTATAATATTTTTTCTTCTGGAGAAAGTCTTATTTGTTTTATTTCAGCTAGAATACGTTTTATAAAACCATTTTAAGGTCAATATCATTAGCCCCCTCAACGCAATATCTTTTTTGGATTGTCAACAGCACAAACCACAGGTTTACAATCATTAGCCTAATTACCATAACTTGCCCAATTAACCTAGTTAAACCTTTAAATTGCACTATAAGCTGAACACTAGTGTCTTGAAAAATATTATGTGCTGTCATCATGGCAAAAATAAAAGAAATCAGTTATTACAAATGAGTTGTTGAAACTATTATGTTTAGAAATGTGTCAAAAAAAATCTTCTCGTTAAACAAATTGGGGGGAAACTTTTTTTTTGCAGGGGACTAATATTTCTGACTGCAACTATGTAACAAATTTCATCAAAATGGAATAGCACACAGCTTGGATTTCAAGCTCTATGAAGTGTTATGAAATGGACTTACTTTATCATACCAGCAGCGCAGACTTAGTTGGCCACACATACAGCTTGCAGAGGAGCAATCGTCTTTACAGACACAGTACTGTGAAGCGAAAACACCATTATATCGTTTTTTTCCTTTACTCATAGCTGTATTAGTAGTTCCACACTATTTCCACACTCACCTGCAAGTGAGTGATATTTTTGTCAATGTTCAGAGGAGATGTCACACAGCTATCAGGGACGTATTTGTAGTTTTCAGGACAGGGTTCACTGTCCACTGCATTTACACACGGGACGGGGACTTTTTCGTAACCTCTGGCGATGTCCCTGAACACAATGACACCGTGATTTATAGGCTTAGTTCCGGTGTAGATAAACATATGTCAGTGCTGTGAGCTGGAGGACCGTGAGATGTGAAGGAAGTGGACGTACTTGTTGAGAAGCTTCTCTGTGGCGACAGCTTTGCGGTTTGCTTCTCTCTGCTTTTTGTTGGCATGAAGAGCATTCCAGACCTTCGAGCTATGGCTGCAGCACTCCATGGGTGTCTCTCCTTCTTTGTTTTTAAGGTTTACATCAGCACCACGAGACAGAAACAAGCTGCAGGAGGCACAAGAATCAATCATAAAGGCTGGGATGGAATCACAAAATAAATTAAAACTACAACTAAAACATATAATAATATTAATAATAATAATAATAATAATAATAAAAAAAAAAAAACAACAACATTATTATGATTATTAATTCATTTATAGTTAATGCGGTTGTTTTAATATTAGTATTATTATTATAATTAGTAGTTTACATTTAATAAATAAA